>NC_044555.1:140398680-140551628 GCF_007565055.1 Rhinopithecus roxellana
TGCTAGCTAGTATCCACACGCCAGGTCCTCATTCCCAAGGAGCACACACTTGTGAGGCCAGCCAAGCACCCAACACCCAGCCGCCGCCGGCCAGACCTGGCTGGGGGCGCTGCACGCCACTGCTGGCCACCTAGTCCGGCCTTTAGGCGCAGCTGCTGTAGACAAAGCTTCAAACTACCTAAGGACCAGAAAGCCCGGGTCCGTTGTCGAGGATGCGTTAGTATGAGTTGTCAGGCCTCTGGTCCACCACACTGTGTCTCCCTCAGCTGCAGGTCTAAGAGCATGTGTTAATTCAAATCCCGGACCCTTTTACTTTTTTCGTCAAGTCTCTGCATTCTGGTGGTAATTAGGTTTTTAGTTTTGGGATTTTTTCCCCCCACATTGAGTTCATGTTTTACAACTGTTGGGAGTTTTTTGTTCGTTTCGATTTTTTTTCTTTGCAGTTAATTGCTGTGGTTCGAACCTGAGTTAACCCAAATACTTCCGCCGACTTTATAACTGTACAGTTTTGTATATTAACGTTTTTGAAGTTATTAATTTAAAGAAGATCATTTAGTTTATTCATTTAGTAACTGATGTATAATAAACGCTATTTTCATTAAGAGTTGCTTTTTCAACTATTTTATTCAAATTGCCTATTGCAGTTGCCAACAATTATTTATTTTCAATAAATTCTGCATTGTGTTTAAAAGGAAATTCTTTCACAGATAAGTTGGATGTCAAAAAGAAAACAATTTGCTGTAATGTTTGATGTGAAGTTTTAGTCAAGGGGTTTATATTGACGCAATATTTTATTGTTGTAAAAGATTAAAAAGGTTTAAATAAAACATTTTTCCAAAAAAAAAAAAAAAAAAAAGTGTTTTCTTCTCCTGGCCTTATTGTGTGCTGTGTGAGGTGGAGCATTTAAACAGAGGCACATTCTCGGTGAACAGCGCTTCTGCTTTGCTTCAGCTTATAAATCATTAGTCATTGTTTTGATTCTTGATTCCCTTCCTCTGACTTTCGACCTTTCAGCTCAGCTCTGAAATACACTGGCACACACTGCCATGGCCTATTCTGGAGTCCACGCTCACGCAAAGCACAGCACAAATTGTGGGAACCCGCATAGGGAAGGCTCGAGGTGGGTTTTATTTTAGGAAGTGCAACCTTACTAATGTTCTCCGAAAAGGGAATCTCTCTCTCTCTCTCTCTCTCTCTCAGGCTCGCTCGCTCTCGCTCTCTCTTTCTCTCTGCCAGTGGACAGACCTTTCTTCAAACCTGCTCCTCCTGAAACTGTACTCAGATCTTCTATAAGGCTTTCATTTCGCCTCACTGCCTCCATCCTTCTTCTTCCTCCCTATTCTGCTAGGTTCCCTTTTGGTACCTGATCCCTCACTCCCCTGAGGAGGGATGGGATGATGATTATAGGTAAGGAGAAGCACTTTCCCTCTTAAGGTTCTTCCTGGGCCCAGAAACCCAGGTAAACTGTTTTTCCCACTAATGCTGAACTCTGTCCATTCTTATCTGAGTATGGGGGAAAGGAAAACATAGTACAAGGAGACATTTTGGGGGTGGGAGTTTGATTTTACTCTTCTTCCCACTCCCATACACAATTTCATTTGTCTTATTTTATTTCACAAGACCCTCCATCAACTAAGTGACTGTCACCTGTAGTGATAGTTGAGAAGTAAATTACCAAATCTGAACCCGTTCTGTTTTAAGGTTTTGTATGTACAGGCATGCCTTATTCAACTTTTTTTTGGTAGATGCATATGAAGCAATGAGCAGGACATTTAATGATAATTTCCCAGTAGTAAACCCCCTCAATTCATAGTCTGAAGTAGGTGTTTTTGTTAGACAACCCAAAATGATTTAATCATTTGAATAGGTAATGATTACAGCATATGATGTCTTGTATTTTTCAAATTGCCTAATAATTTACAGCTCCATGGTGCACCACATCCAAGATTGTTGTGTATGAAATATGCCGCATGCTGTGTATATAGTCATGGGTATGTCACTCTTTATAAATAATATTTATTCTATACAGGTATATGTACAAGCACAAAACCCATAGTTTTAAGCCTCTTGGTTCTCTTTCTAAAGTTCATACCAACTAACGTCCTTCTCTTTCTGTATCCTATAAAAATTAGAATTGATTAAAAAATTATAGATTTTCTCACAAAACTAAACAAATATCAACTTTCAGTGTACCCTGAACTCTTTAATGGAGGCCTATGTAGATATTTTAGGAAGTACAAAAATATATATACACATTTATCACGATCATCAGTGCTTTTACTAATATACATTACTCATATATTTTATATGTATTATCAGATTTATTTTCTTTACTGCTCCTTTTCTTTCTCCTGAAATATAATCAAGTCCTAACTGGTTTTTCTGATCAACATTTTTGCAACATGAACATATTTTCATTAAAAATCAGGAGGTGTTGGTGTTTCTGCCTGGGGATTCCTTTATTTTGGGTTGCTGCTAATCCTACTTCAAACCAAGGCCTTTGTAAAAAAAAAAAAAAAAAAAAAAAAAAAAAACGGAAAAAAAAAAAAAGTTGTTTTGTCTTCAGTTTTTCTCAGGCCTTCACAACAGTAGCTCTCTTTCTCATGAAATAAGAATTGGTAGGTTCCAAAGAACAACCACAGTAAATCATATCTAATGGGGTAAAAGTAAGAAAGTTCCATCTCCCTCGCCAGATCCGACCAATAGAAAATGCAGAGGTTGTGGAGGGAGGTAGGATGTGAAAAGAGTGAATATACAGGTGTTACAGATGTGTAAACAAAGTCAAATATGCAAATCAACTATATATATGCATATAAACATACCTTGGTTGTCTAAATGGCATTTATATTTCCAACAATAAAATAAGAAAATGAATATTATCCCTGGAAATTGGTTTCTTACCTTTAAAAGAAAAGGGTAAGGGAAAATATTGCTCAAATTAGTATATGAGCTGTGCTTCTCTTTAATAAAATCAAAGACTAATCCCTTGGAAGTATTTAGCATTCACATATTTCTCTTGCTCCCAAATCAGGCTGCTGTTGTTGTGTTAATTGCCTGTAGGCTAAAAGTAGAAACATACATTTCTGGTTTTATTTAAAAAAAAATTTTTGGCGGGGGCGGGGAATTGGGGAGGAGAAGAAAGAGGAGAATGGAGAAGTAGAAAATGGTTACAGGTTAAACAGTTCAGTTTTCCAAAGAGAATAATGTATTTTCCCACCTGTCAGATCTTTTTAAAGACACATATGGAACCTCAGAATTGTGGAAATTTTTTCTGTGACTAAGTACTTAAAAATCCAAACATGTGACCCTTTCAAAAAAAGTCTTGAAAGGAATAAAAAGTAACAATGCAGCACAGTGCCATTAGAATTGAGTGTCACTCACACTCATCCATTCTGTAAAATAAAAGAGTAGACATTCTTTATACATGTCCCTGATAGTAGTTTTAAAATAGTAATCCCCCAGCTTATTCATTTACTGATACTGGTTTTTAAAGCATTAAGAAGAGTGAATATAAAATATATTTGAAACCAATTAAGGCTTTTTTCTAATAAGATGAAATATAAAAGCACCTTTTTTTAAGAGCACTGCTGGTGGAGCATTTCCCAAATTAGGGGATTAGGTTAAAAGAATATAGTCTTGAAAACAAAATTTAGTTAACTTCTGCAATCTCTAAGAAAGGAGAGAGACAAGAATTTAGACTCTGTTCCCGTAAACAAAATCCACAAAATTAAACACTTGTGCATTCCAGTAAAAAATGCATTGCCTCACTATGCTTTCTTTCATCAACATGAGAATAGAACTACACCTATTCACACTTCACACATTATTTAATTAACTAGATAGAAGACTGGATTCTCTTTACAACACTATTTGTTATCAGGAGGATTTGGTATAAGGTTCATCTTATATGGCTTCCAAGGAGGGTGTTTATTCGACTACCAAAAGGGCCTTATTATGAAGTGCACTCATCCTTGAAGGGAGGGAATCTAGGGACAGCTTGCTTTCGGCTGAAATTCTACAGTATTTAATAGAAGTATATTGTGTAGACACAGCCATAAATGCATTCCTTCTCCTTCCCCTCAAACCCTACCTCCTCACCCCTGCACTTGCACACAGACACAATGATTTAACAGAAAGCAGACTGTCCCTCAAAGACCAAAAAGGAAGAGATCAACTCATTGACCAATTTATTAAGTTTGTCTTTTCATCTGTCTTCCTAGTCAAGCTGTGTCCACACAATTCTGGTGCAGTCAATTGAAAAGAGAAAAAAATCACTCTGTCAAACTCTGTTTTATCTATGTAATGTCTCAAACCTAGTTTGAGTGATCCTTTCCCCAACTCCGATATATACAGAATTGACTGCTTGTGTTGGTATTTTGTAAGCAATTTCTATTATATCAGCATTGCTTCTTGGGAGAAAGAGGACCATCTAAACATTTTTAATATTGATTACTTCTCATCTTCCTTAGTTATTTTTCACATACTGTAGAATCCCATTGTAATGTAGCTGATTAACTCTCAAATTTGGCCAGACTGGAGACCAGCCCTTACCCTGACCCCTTTTTACAGACATGGAAAAGCCTGCTGTAAACGTAAAGTGTAAAGCTTGTAAAGTGGATGTTAGCAATCCCCCACCAGCAGACCAATATTAAAAAGAGCTTTTTACCCATAATTTACATTTGGTAAGATATTTCCCTCTACCATAATTCTTGCAATCTGAGCACAGAAAACCACACACATACCCATACCACCTGCAAAGATCACTGCTAGACATCATATTTTTAAAGCACAAAAAATAGGGGACTATGGACCAGGGGCAGTAGCTCATTGGTCTTCAAATGGCGTATAATTCCAAGTTGCAGAAATGGATATCTGAGTGGACTTCTTGCACAGAGGAATAGTATTTTTCTTCATGATTTACTATTCACACTCTACTTGTCATGTTACTGGTAGTATTCATGTTAAATTAACATAATTTTTTTCTATACAATGTATTGCCATAGGAGCATGTGTATACATGCATATAGAAAAGATCTGAATCAAAGACAGAAGTCTCTCTCAAACCTCTAGTGATGTAGAAATTAAACAGAAGAAAATCATATTTTTGTAGTATATTGGCATAATGAGGGACTACGTCTGTTCAGAACAGTGTATAGTAGCCATTTTTAAGCAATAGGGTTTGACTTGCTCCTCAGTGGACAGCAGTTCTCTACAAATGAATTTCTTTCACCATAAGAGAGGATTTGAGTGTGTTTAACCTGAAATTCTGAATTCTGAACCTTTCATTGGAGTAAGAGTGTTTAAAATTCTAGATAAACATACTTGTATTAATCACCTTCATTTTCCATGTTATTCCTGAGTGACAATACTTTAACTCCTCCAGATTTTATACTAAAATGAAAATAAAGTAATTTTTCAGGTAGTTATTTCATGTGCCCTGTGTCTTCCCACCATCACTGTCCATGGAAAAGTGGGCAATGCTGGCTCTATAGATGCTCCCCAGCAGCCTCCTCAGAGCAGGTAAAGGAAGTTGGTGTAGAAAGGATTGCAAGACAAAGGGTCTGCTGCCTACACTGAGAGCTCCAGCTTCTCACCTACAGTGAAAAATCAACTGATAAGATCAAGTCCTATAGTCTCTTCTACTCCTTGATGATCTGCTTCTGCATGTCCTAGTTTGACATTTTCGACTGAATTTGAAAACTAACTAGCTTTCTTTTCAGTGGATTAAAGTTATGTCTAAACAAGTAATTTCAAAATTGCTGACTTGAAATATTTTTATTTTCTAGAGCTTTCTCTGCACAATTATTTGCACTTTGTATTACTGTGTTCCTTTATGCATGATTTTGAGAATCACAATAGAAAAATTTAAGTTAAAGGCAATAATAATCTTTTAAATTTACGTACTATCTTTCCTCCCTAAAAATTCCTAAGCAATTTGGAAATGATGTGCACACTATACTCTGCAACAACCAATATGCAAAGCACAACAGAATGACCACTTCAGGCCACACAAAATGATCACACTAAGTCCAGGCAAAAAGCTCATTAATATCAATAGGCATCTTGTTTACAATTAAAGGGCAGTATATGTCTTGGTTCTCATTCATTGCTGTGTGAGAGTATGAAAGTGCTTGTACTCACATCTCAAACAAATCAAGTCCAACATTTAAAACTCGTATCATATAAGAGATAATAGGCAAATAAAGTGAACACAAAAACATTTGAAAATTATTGATTAAATTTGTCCTTGAATCTTCTGGAGAAAACAAGTATTTTGGTAACTGAAAGACCAAAAATACTCAAAGGTAATTGTGCCTTTAGGATATGTGATACTGTAAATTAAAGTCGTAAACATTTGTGAAAAACGTAATGACAAAATAGCCAATTTGAAAATCGCAGACTCTCATTTGTGTATGTGTGTGTGTATTTGTGTGTGTGTGTATGTGTGTGTGTGTATGCTACCACCTATCTATATTTTGGTTTGTGTTTTGTGAAAATGATCAAGCTCTTCATATTGTGGGGGAAGGTGATATGTCTTAAGTAAATTAAGTTAAAACAGGACTCTCAGGTCAGAGACCCTTAAGAGTTTAATAGAGATCAACTTATCTTTTGCCTTATTTTTAACCCCTGTGACAACGAGATATGTGATACAAATGGTGACTCCTCTATAGCAAAATAAGTTCAAATTACATTACCATTACCCCCGATAGTATGCAACTATTAAAAAAAAATGTTTTGACAAACCTATCAAGAATCAACCTAGCTGTTATGATATTGAATATTTGCCGGAATATATGTGTGGCTCTAAAACTCTTTGCATGTCCTAACCCTGTTTCATGCCTCTCTCTGGCTGTCAGAATTTTGCAGCACCCACTCAAAGTTCAGTGTCAAATTAAAAAGTGACAAGAATGGAGCAGCATAAATAATAGCTTAAAGCTTTACCCTACTTTCCCACATACAAACATATGAATTTCAAAAACCAGCATGTTCTGCTGAATAAATATGTTCAGATTTCATACATAAGTTGTAGAATAAAAATGGCAACAATATTCAATTCAACAAAAATGTATTGAGTACCTACTTTTTAAAGTGGCATGAGAAGCATGTAGAGTAAGGAAAGGAGCTTGCTTCAAAGGGCTAACAATCGCTGTGGTAAGAGAAGAATAAGATATAAATGTATATAACTAACTGTTAAATAAAGGACTGCTAGAGATATGCACTACTGTCAACGTGGATGCCACTACTCTCTATTTTTATTGTTCCTTTTTTATAATACACATTCATACTCAAACATAGCATTTCTTTGTGCTATTTTAACAATATTGTGCATCTTTGTTGAAACCCAAGTAGATGCAATTATTAGTTGATTTCTATGTCTAGACAATAAAACTGTTTATTTGAAAATTCCTATAACCGAATTTAGCTCTGATGAGCTTGAATAATTTTTGTAAGTTTTTTTGTTTGTTTGTTTTGTTTTGAGACAAGCTCTAACTTTGTTGTCCAGACTGAAGTGCAGTGGGGTGATCATGGATCACTACACCCTCAACCTCCTGGGCTCAAGTGATTCTTCCCACTTTAGCCTCCTGAGTAGTTGGGACTACAGGCCTCAAATGATCCTCTCCTCTCGGCATCCCAAAGTGTGGGGATTATAGGAATAAACTACCCAGCCTGGCCTCTAAGAAAATGCTTTTTAAAGGGATAAAATGTAGAAGAATAAACACATTGCAAGCTTCTAAAAATCACCTTCTATTCCTCTGCTTCCCATTTGGAAAACTGGGAATTAATGGCAGGTAACCTGAGCAATGTGAAACATTCACCTCCCCTAAATTTTTAGTCCTTTTCTAATTAGAGAATGTGTCTGTCTCACAATTCTGTAACTAGTTACATGAGTTAAGTTAGTGCTTGGGTTAAGGAGGAGGGAAAGACTCAGCAGCAAGTGCTGGAAATCAGACTGCAAGGCAAGGAGGTTCTGTATGATGGTTCTGCTCCACTGTGGACTTCATTCTATCAGATTTATGACATGGTAAGAACATTAGGCAAAGATAAGCATGAAAAATACATTTCTAGACTAGAAATTTCTGTTTGAAAAATTACAGGTATTGTGTTTTAAAACAGGGAAGGAAACTAAAAATATCCACCAGATTGGTAACAGCTTTTTGTAACCAAATTGTCCCCAGCTAAAAGTCGGCCTCATTGAGATATTTAGTAGTACCTTTCTCCATTGACTAGCAATGTATGGATTCATTTCTATGAATTCAGCAACCTATGGGGAAATGGCATTGACGTTTAAAGTGTGACTATTTAGTTGACTTGTTAGGATGATATTCAGAGCTTGAAGAAACCTAAATCTCTAACAAAAACTCATTAAGCATGGAATGCATTCTGTCTTTGTTTTCTTTTCTTTATGTATTTTTCTCTTTTTGAAATGCATTCTACAAAGCAAAGCTTGCAGCGCTATTTCAAAATTTCCAATTATTTAGTGGAAAATATGCTCAGCGTGAAATATGTTCCCTAACACTGATAAAAGACAAAATCAGAGAGGAATAAGAAAATCTTTTTCAATGGGCCTGCATTTGCACTCTCAACACAGAGTAATGAGAGACAGGAGTATGCTTATCCTAGGGGAAAGGACGAGAAATACAGTAGACAATCTCATGAAAACCCTGTCTGACTCCCTAAGCTTTTCAGGATAGACTGCTACTGTATCAGTCATGCTCTTCAGGGAACAGAGACGAACTCCGATAGAGTTGCATCAGTGAAATAGTGAGCAATGCTCCAATAGGATCCTAAAAGACTGAACAAATGCATTTTGAGTTTGTCAGGCTTAACCCAGATGTATTCATGTCCATCAATATTATGGTTGTGACATTGTACTATAGTTTTGCAATATGTTACTACTGGGAGATACTAGGTAAAGGGCACATGGGTGTTTCTATACTAGCCTTAAAACTTTTTGTAGATCTACAATTATCTCTAATTTTTTTTCAATTAAAAACCTCAAAGCACAGGTTTAACAATTAAATAAAAGCTAACTCAAATTATTTTTCTAACATTCAGTAATTTTCATGAATCTAAATGTTGACCTTTCATTTTCTGTTTTTGTTCTTCTTTTTTGTTGTGAGGGAAAGTTTTGGGTGA
Source organism: Rhinopithecus roxellana (assembly GCF_007565055.1). Taxonomy (NCBI): domain Eukaryota; kingdom Metazoa; phylum Chordata; class Mammalia; order Primates; family Cercopithecidae; genus Rhinopithecus; species Rhinopithecus roxellana. Next base: position 140,407,819 of record NC_044555.1, read on the forward strand.
AGCAGTGTCTGAATAAAACCAGGCTCTTCTGAGTTTTTCTTGAACTTGCAATAAGCTCCTGTCTCTGGCACCTACAGAGCCCTCAATCCCACACTGGGACACTGGAAATCCTGATCATACACCTGGAATGCTTTCTGATTGATTTCCTGTCCTAGCTGAGGTAACTGCTTACAATATCAGCCACAATACCAACCCAGGGAATGGTACCCCAATTAAACGAGTACCTGAGGAATAACCCCTCAAAAACTAGGTATGGAATCCCTTGTGGAAATATGAGTTTAATAATTTCAGAACTGTTCATTAATTCAACAAACATTTATTGAGCACCTACCACATACCAGAATTTTGAAATCTGTATTGCTTTTGGAGATGTATTTTTATAGTTTGGATTTCAATTTGAGTTTGAATTATAGGTTTTCAGCCTATCTAGCTGTGGGAGAATGAGAAAGTCTTTTAACGTCTGTATCTCAGTTTTTCTGCCTATAAAATGGGAATAATAACTGCATCTATCTAATAAAGTTGCTGTAAAATATAATAATATAATCATACAAAACGCTTACCTTGGTGCCTGACGTAAAGCACTGACTTGATATTAGCTCTTATTGCTCTGTTTGTTTCTCCTCCAATTCTATGTTCTGTATTATGCAGAAAATTGCAATATGGTTGAAATGCATTTAAAAAGAGTGGAGAGGAAGTTTCCTCTTCATTATTGACTACTGTAGTGCTTCACAACATCTTTTTTCCCCATTTTAACATGCATGACAATTGACACTTATATGAGCAACATACTTTTTTTCCCCCAGCATTATGTGCAATACCCTGGACATTAACTGTAATGTAGGACCTTACGAGTGCTATATCATCAAGAAAAACCTTGAATCTGTTCTGACTCTTTTTTCCTTTTCTTTGGAGACAGAGTCTCGCTCTGTCACTCTATCTGGAGTGCAGTGGTGAGATCTCTGCTCACCACAACCTCCACTTCCCATACTCAAGCCTCCTGGGTAGCTGGGATTATAGGCACACACTGCCACATCTGGTTATTTTTTTCTATTTTTGGTAGAGATGGATTTTCTCCGTGTTAACCAGGACGGTCTCGAACTCCTGGCCTCAAGTGATCGACCCACCTCGGCCTCCCAAAGTGCTGGGATTACAGGTGTGAGCCTGTAAAATTTTATTTATTTTTATTTTATTTATATTTATTATTTTTTTAACAAGGCATGAAACTCTCACACTTTGGGACTGCAACTACCATTAGCAAGACACTTTCTTTTTGATGCACCCCACAACATATTGAAACACAATAGTTTGCTGTCACACCAAGATTGAAAATTGCTGGTGTACAGGGATATCTATGGGTTTTCCAACCTAAAGCATAAGCAAGTAACACTGTTATCCCAGCTTAACCTTTATAAACCACTATGTCTTATTCCCATTAATGAAGAGAATTGAAAAGAGACTCCGCTATAATAACATAGGAATTCCTAGAAAATAAAATATCTCCTTTGTGTTCATCACTTATTTAAAAAGATTCATATTTCTTATTTCTATACCTATTTCTAACTTAAATCCAAGAAGGCTTCTCTGAAAGTTGTGCAGTTGCTTATTCCCTTTCCTAGAATATTTGAAATATATTGAATATTTGAAATTGTGAAATAGTCTAGGTAAGAGAATAAGCAACTGCACAACTTTGACCTTTTCAGGGCTTGTGTAATATGATTCACTATCCATTCCTTCCTGTTTACACTCTCAATAACCTGTAGAGATAAAGCAGTATGGGCAGCCAATCAAAATGCAGAATATTGAAAATGTTAAAGTCTATGTTTATGAGTCTATTAAATGTTTATAGTCTTTCACAGACTGCACTGGTCATTAAAAATATTGTATCTTGTTCTGGTCATAAACATTGCAGCAAGAAAGAATTGGGTAAAAACAATTTCATTTGCAAGACAAAATTTGTAATGAGAATAAAAGATGTCATAATATGTATTAATTTGTTCCCATGACAATAACTGCAAGAAAAACAGAAAATAGTGTTAACCTAAACCACTCATTATGGTGGAAACAGGAATTATTAAATAATTGTAAGAAACTCAGTTTAAAAATCTAGTACTTAGCATGATAACTTACCATTCATGCTTTGGAAAAAGATGAGGGACATTTGAACTCCATAAAGCCATAACTATAAATCAGCTGACTCCTTTCTAACCTTTCTAGCCAGAGACCAATAATTGACGTGACTTTATTTTTAGGTAACCAATGATGCTGTATGTACTATTATTTCTACATCTGTTTTATATTTGAAATGTATTATTATTTTCCTGGATAATGCCTTGAAATATCTAGAGCTTCATAGCATAATTATATGTTATATAAAAACATATTGTTTTGGTCTTATTATTAGGTCAAATGTTAGGCGTTACTACAACCAAAGAAAAATGGCCTTTTATATACTATGCTTATCCAAATTAACTGTACTTAGAATGTCTCCTATAAAAAAAGCTAAAATATCTTGGTATAAATCACACAGACCGCTAGAAGTTAGCTGCAGGCATAGGAGCCTTGATTCAAATATGTAAATCCTTTGGGAGGCCAAGGCGGGTGGATCACCTGAGGTCAGGAGTTCGAGACCAGCCTTGCCAACATGGCGAAACCCCATCTCTAGAAATACTACAAAAATTATCCAGGCATGGTGACGCATGCCTGTAGTACCAGCTACTCGAGGTTCTTAGGTACGAGAATCTCTTGAACCCAGGAGGCTAAGAATGCAGTGAGCCAAGATTGCCCCACTGCACTCCAGCCTGAGTGACAGACTGAGACTTTGTCTCAAACTAAATACATAAATACAATATATTAATCTATTTTTTGTTTTAAATATAAAATTATTAAAATTTCCTAGTAGTACTACAAATCTGAGCAAAAACAATTGAATATTTTATTGTAATTGGACTTTCTTCTACCAGAGATGAATAAAGGGGTGTTTTAGGGTGTTTGGAACAGTGATCTGTATAATGTAAAGCTAATGAAAAATATGTTAGCAATTTGACGACACCCACATTTAAATTACATAATTTTGAGAATCTCTTTTTCCTGTACTCTTTCAGTTGTGAAAAAATTTAAGACTGAACACCTAACACAGTTAAAAACCTAGTGGTTAAAACATAATTTCATTTGAAAGATAACATTCTAAGCTGATTTAAAATTATATGAATTATTCTTTCCTATTTTCAACAGATTTGGAGAAGGCAGCCACTAAACTTGGAAAGAAAGTAAAAATGAATCCATGACAATCATAATGACCTAATTTTAACACATAGTGGTTTTCTGAAGTCCTTCCAAGTCTAGACACTTCATTCTAATACAACAATACTCAGTATGTGGAATGAATAAATAACAACATTTTCATACTAAAGGCCTCTATGTTCCTCTGAGAAACATTCTGGAGAGGGTAAAATTAATCTTGGCTACTTATCTCTGGGTTTGTTGCAGTTACTCTTGGCTCCCCTAGTCCTATAAAACCCTACCAAAGCCTGATGATCACGTAAAGAGTTCTCCCTCTCTCCTGCCTTCTCCAGTGAGAGACTCATTCCCTCATTGGATTTACTCATCATTGCTGGATCAAATATACTCTTAGTATCGTTCCCACTGAAAAAAAGAATACCAACCTTTTTCTTCCCCTGTCGCACAAGCCCACCTGCCCTCCAATTACGAGTAATTGCAACAAAGATTCTTATATTCTCCATTTTGATATCAGATATTTATCAGAAAGGTGTGGCTTTTGTCACTCTTACCTTATATTTCTGACATAATCAACAATAATAGCTAGCACTTATATAGCACTTGTTATGCACCATTATCCTAAGTACTTTATATATATATTAACTAATTGAATCCTCATAATAACTCTGAAATATGGGAATTATTTCCATCCTCATTTTGCAGATAGGGAAATTTAGATCAGCGATGTTGTGTTACATTTATAAGATTTTACAACTAATAAATACTAGAGTGAGTTTTCAAGTTAGACATCTGGCTCTAGAATCTGTGCTCTTCACAACTGTACTACAATGATTCCCTACAGCAAGTGCTGCCTCCACAAGCAGGTATATCACCCCTCTGTGTTTGCATGTCTGTCTGTGTGTGTGTGTGGTCACATAATAGGGTATCCTAAGTTTCAAGGATCTAGAAAGGAAGTAATGAATTAAAAATTAGAAAGTACCAGGACCTGGGACCTATGATGATAATCAAACCCTAAAAAGATGAAGATTTCCAAAGTCTATTGGTGTTACATCTACAATTTAAGAAAATTAAAGGTTCTACATGAAATGGTTCATTGGAAAGCACAAACATTAAAAAATTTAGTAAATTATAAAAATTAAGTAAATACAATCTACTTTTATGTTTTACATAATTATTTTCATCTTATGATCAAGTACTAAAACAATGATTTCAGTTATCTGTCTTGGAATACAGTCACTATTAGAGTCCCAATCTCTGAAGTCAGGGATTGGGCAGTATTTCCTCAGAACCTAGAGACATGCCTGACATAAACTAAGTACTCAATATACTGAAAGAATGAATAACAAGAGCTATTAATAATGATTACCTACTAAGTGTTAGGTACTGTGTAACATGCTTTGCATATATCATGTATATCTTCTTGAATCCTTTAACAATCCAAATCTAAGACAGGTTCCATTATCCTCAGTTTACAAACTAAAAACTGAGTTTTAGAAAGTTTAAGTCATTTATATAAATTATTCACTGACAGAATAATAACTCATACCTGTATTGTATTCCAAATTCTAGGTGCTTTTCATTATGTTATTTGGCAAGGATGAATAAATGTCTAGATGGTTTATTTTCTCCCTTTCTGAATGAGCAGAAATTATGACCCAACTTATCTCAGTCCTGTGTTCAAAATAGTTCCTAAAAGAAGACATTCATACAGCCAACAGACACATGAAAAAATGCTCATCATCACTCGCCATCAGAGAAATGCAAATCAAAACCACAATGAGATACCATCTCACACCAGTTAGAATGGCAATCATTAGAAAAATCAGGAAACAACAGTTGTTGGAGAGGATGTGGAGAAATAGGAACACTTTTACACTGTTGGTGGGATTGTAAATTAGTACAACCATTATGGAAAACAGTATGGCAATTCCTCAAGGATCTAGAAGTAGATGTACCATATGACCCAGCCATCCCACTACTGGGTATATACCCAAAGGATTATAAATTATTCTACTACAAAGACACATGCACACGTATGTTTATTGCAGCACTATTCACAATAGCAAAGACTTGGAATCAACCCAAATGTCCATCAGTGACAGACTGGATTAAGAAAATGTGGCACACATACACCATGGAACACTATGCAGCCATAAAAAAGGATGAATTTGCATCCTTTGTAGGGACATGGATGCAGCTGGAAACCATCATTCTTAGCAAACTATCACAAGAAGAGAAAACCAAACACCGCATGTTCTCACTCATAGGTGGGAACTGAACAATGAGATCACTTGGACTCGGGAAGGGGAACATCACACACTGGGGCCTATCATGGGGAGGGGGGAGGAGGGAGGGATTGCACTGGGGAGTTATACATGATATAAATGATGAATAGATGGGTGCTGAGGAGTTGATGGGTGCAGCACACCAACATGGCACAAATATACATATGTAACAAACCTGCACGTTATGCACATGTACCCTAGAACTTAAAGTATAATAAAAAGAGAGAGAGAGAGAGAGAGAGAGAGAGAGAGAGAGAGAGAGAGAGAGAGAGAGAGAGAGAGAAAAGAAATAAGAAAGAAAAAAGGGGGAAGAAAAGAAATGGTTAAAGAGGAAAATGAAACAGATAAAGTTAATGAGTAGCTATACATTCTTATAGAACGCTAGTCATTATTCTAATCAAGGTGTGTCATAAGAGGTTATTTACTTGTCAGTCTCCCCAACTGTACTGTGAGCTCTCCCAGGACAGAGAATGTGTCTTTTATTTATTACAGTAGTATCTACCACAGGATCTAGTTTGTAGTAAGTCATCAAATAACTTTTTTAAAATAAATGAGAGGAGAAAATTGATGTGGAGGGAATGGAGAGAAGAGGAGGCAAGACAGATAACAATTCTAGAGCAAAGAACTGAGGTGGGAACAAAAGTATATTTTACAGGATCACAATTTCAAATGCCTTTAGGCCAGAAAAAGTAATTTCAGGGAGTGACATAGACTGGGCATTAGATGGTAGGGAGGAGCAATGACTAAGGCAAACTGGACAGTTCATGCTCCTTCTCAAGTCACCTATGGAAGAGACAATTAAAACTAGATATTTCTTGGACAATTTGTGTTATGAGCTTAAATTTGCCTAATGTGGGAACAGTTTAAGACTATGGTCGGACACAGCGGCTCACCCCTGTAATCCCAGCACTTTGGGAGACCTAGGTGGGTGGATCACGAGGTCAGGAGATCGAGACCATCCTGGCTAACATGGTGAAACCCCATCTCTACTAAAAATGCAAAAAAATTAGCCAGGTGTGGTGGCATGTGCCTGTAGTCCCAACTACTCAGGAGGCTAAGGCAGGAGAATAGCTTGAACCTGGGAGCCAGAGGTTACAGTGAGATTAGATTGCACCACTGCACTCCTGCTTGGGAGACAGAGCGAGACTCCATTAAAAAAGAAAAAAAAAATGGCCCCCCACTGACTTAAATATAAGTAGAAATAGATAGCAGCAGTTATTCTTATTTTGAACAGATGCCTTCATTTTTTTTTCCATTCAACAAATGTTTCTTGAATGTCTGATGTGTACCAGATACTAGGATAGGCCTTACAGGTAAAATGGTAATCTCTGCCCTCACAGTTTATTTGAAGAGATAGAAACACGACAAACAGATCTATCCTCATGCCCTTTATTGTCTAGGAGAAACAGAAGCCATGCTAAAATAGTATTCAAAAGTCTGTTTTTACTATCTTCCTTTCTTTCTCTTTCACTCTTTTCCAACTCCCCATTCAAGACGATCATGCTCCTGTCATTTTCCATATTCACTCTCTGGCTACACCAAATGTCTTCAAAGGCCTTCCCTCCTCAGTAATGCTTCAATACAATCTTCCACTCTAGCCCCCAAAAATCAAAATTTTGTAAAGACTCTGAGAATAAAAATGTCTTACCATATCAATAAAGTAATTCAGGCTAAATATATGGATGACAGCAGTGTGCTAAGTTTACTGAGAGCATAAGCTTTGCATTACATTTCCTCTTTTCCACAACAGTGACTTTTAAATAGTAGCAGCTCAATAAATACCTGTCTAAGCTTTAAGGTCTTTTAAAACATCTATCTTCCCTGGCCTATTTACATTTTAAAAGAAAAGCAAATAATTTGGAAGAATGGTGGGAAGTAGTCAGTTGCTAGGACAGTCTCCTGGTGCTGTCATCCTAATACTTGGATACTGGGGGTTATGGACAGAATTACAAGGACAATTCAGAATTGCACTATAGACTGGCCTGGCATGGTGGCTCATGTCTGTAATCCCAACACTTTGGGAGGCTGAGGTAGGCAGATCACTTGAGGCCAGGAGTTTGAGACCAGCCTGGCCAACATGGTAAAACCTCATCTCTACTAAAAAAATACAAACATTAGGCCGGGCGTTGTGGTGGGTGCCTGTAATTCCAGCTACTTGGGAGGCTGAGGCAGGAGAATCACATGAACCCGGGAGGCAGAGGTTGCACTGAGCCGAGATCCCACCACTGCAATCCAGCCTGGAAGACAGAGCAAGACTTTGTCTCAAAAAAAAAAAAAAAAAAAAAAAAAAAAAAAAAAAAAAAAATTGTATGATAGACTATCCTTTAACAACTCCGAAGCTTTAGAAGAACTGTTTGCAATTATAGGTTCGTTGTCACATTGATTAATATTTTAGATTAAATCAGTGAGGGGACAAGTAGTAAAGATGCATTTGTTTCTGACTTCTTTAAAAAAGTGAGAAGTAGCCCATGGCTTCTCAAGTGGTTGTGTTTTTGTTCTGTGCTAGATTTGACATGTTAAATATATTGAAACCCTCTAAACAGCAATGAAAATAGACTGTATTTAATATCAAAAGGGGAGATACAAATAAATAAAATAAGAACGTTGTTTTATCCTTCATGGTCCCCCTACAGTTTTATAAAACCATAAATTCTGGAGCATTAAAAATAGTAGAAAATGTGACAATAAAAATAAACATTAAATAATAAACATTAAATAAAGAGGCTACTCCATCTTCCTCTCTCTCCTGAGAAACTCCCTTGATCTTTCCAATTTTATGTTATATTGTATACTCAAGAAACCTACACATGAGTTTGGGCAATGTACGATTCTTACTAATAACAGACATTGAAAGCTGCTGATTTAGGACGCTGCAGTTTATTTTATTTTAAACATATTTTGTAAAGAGTAAATGTCTAATATACTGCCTTTATTGTCTTTGTTCCATGTGTACACACCTTATCTCAGCAAAATTCTAAGTTATTTCAGGGCAAAAACAGTTTATCTCTGTATCTCCGTAGCACAATGATTAATTGAAAATAGTCATAAATACCTACACATATAAATACATAAACAAATGTTTGTTAATATCTGGTCACGATTGTTGCTTCCTTCATTAAATGACAAACACACAGTATGTGTAAGTTACCCTAAGACTCAACATGTTAAAGAAGTCTTCCTGTTTTGGGGTGTACGTTTTTGCTTCTGCACTTGGCTCCTGGTGTGCATAATTAGCCACTTGCCAACATAATTGGCCACTTGCTTTTTTTTTTAAGGATATTCAGTGGCAAAGTGCAGGTGCACTTTTGGGACCCATAAATAGTTGCAGCTGAAAAATAATTGAAAAAAAAAAAAAAAGAAGAAGATCTTTTTTGATCCTCTGACAATTTGGCTCTTTAGGGTTATAACCACCACAGCCATCAAACCTTCTTTAAAAATTTTTCCTCAGTTCCATTGTTAAGAATTTTATAGATGTTTGGAAAATATAATTTGTTCTTAAATACAATTACAGCATGTAAGTAAAAAAAAAAAAAAAAAAATCTTGAAACCAATTTCTACAGAAACTCTCTCAAGGAGCATTTGCAAGCTTCAGTGTAGATGTGAGGAAAGTCTCCGTGGTATAAACCACCTTTCTCTTCTGCAGAAAATTTCCATTTGAGCAACTTGTCATTTTGTCCAGTATTCGAACAAGTTACACAAGTCAGGAGCTCAGTGGAGGATCCTTTCAGCTCACTTAAAGTTTCACATGCATAATGATTTATCAAAAGGAAAAATGTAAAACTAAAGTTTGTCACACATCAAGAGCGATTTCCTTAAAAGAAAAATAAAAAAAGCTTTCAATAAAAAGAATGAAGAAACCTACTGGTTAGTCTATACCATAGCTAGATTCTGAGAAACTCTATGGCTATTGTCAGTAGTCAACCATTGAAGGTCTTGGTGGGTGTATTAATTGGCTATTGTTGAAATGATACTATGTAATAATTCATTGCAGAAACACAGTGAATTATAACAAAAAATTGTATTTCTTATTATAGATCTGTGAATCATTCCGTAAACTTCTGACTAGGACTTTGAGTTGATTAGTCTTGGATATACCATGAATTGTATTTAAGTATGTTCCTCATATTCCTTCTTCTTGGACTAGCAGAACTAATCAGAGTGTATATTTCTCATGACAGATCACAGAAGGGCAACCTGACAAGCAAAATCATGCACATACATTTTAAACATCTATTGGCATTATTTTCACTAACTTTTTATTGGGTAAATCCAGTCAAAAGGCTAAGAATACACTGAACATTGAGAGGACACTACAAATATATCTAGCAAAATGTGTGGATGTACAATTTTATTATCAAGAGAGGAGAAAGTCAGGATGAATAATCCAGTTTATCATAATTAAGTACAATAGTATTGACTCTGCTAAATTACAGAGCATTTAAAAGTTTCAGAAAATAATTTCATACAAAGAATTGTTGAAAGAACTGAGGATTTTTAGCCTTCAGAATGTAAAACTTATGGGTCTAGCGATGCTAGACAAGGAATTCCTGCCTTTGGGAAAATGGTTGGATAAAAGTGTCATTTAGCTCTAGGAGAGTGTGTGATTATTTGAGACATTTCCTTGTAGGAACACTGGTTAACAGACTGGAGAAATGTTGGTAGGGGTTGGGGGAGTTGCAGGGGCAGCAATAGGTGAGTCTTTGTTCAAAGGGTGGGATTTCTATAAGTTGTCGTATAGGCTGCTTTTGTTTGCTTTGCTGTTGAAGGAGAGGAAGCTCATTATTTGTGCTGTTGTATATCCCAAGCTCTCCTCTCAGGGTTAATCAGCTTATTTCAAAATGAAGAACATCATCTGAGTCTTCTGAGACATTTTGTAGACATTCTAATTACTCTTCAACCAGAAAAATAAACCTGCATAACCTTGACAAGTCACTCTCTCTCATTTCTTCATTTGAAAATTGAGAGGTTGGACTATATACAATCTCACTGGAAGAGGACAAATATACTTGCATTTGAGTACCTCCTATGTGCCTAATTATGGTGTTGTGTGCTTTCAGAGGCTCTGGAAGACCTCATATTCTGTGCTTCTGTGATTTTATACTGTCATTCAGCACCTGTAGGTAACGATGTTAAATAGCAGAACAACTTTGTGAACTACTGTTGCCATCTAATGGATTTTTAATAAAACTGCCCATAAAATTCACATCTGTGACCTTTCTCATAATATTCCTTTCCTCACTTTTTCCCCAAAAGGTAATAGCTACTGATTTATTCGGCCATAAACTGCATCATCATAATGAATGATCTGAAATCCTTTAAAAGAGCTTTAGTTCCAATCACTCCCAGTTGGTCAGAGAACTGAATTGCATCCTAGCCACTGAGGTTTCAAAAGATTTTAATATTAATACTAATAGCTATCATTTATTGAGCATTTATTTATGTCAGGAACTATGCTAGTAGTTACACATATAATTTTATTTAAGCAATAATGTCTTCTGTGTGAATTTATAATTACAGCCTGTTAGGTGCAAGACTAAATACATACAATTACAAAAACCTCATGTGTTGGACTTGCTACTGAAGTTCAACTTAATTTCAAATGTTTTCCTTGGGGTCAAAATATTTTTCAAAATTAAATGTGCTATGCACAGTACCCCATCTATATTTCTTGTGGAATGAAACTTTATTACCTTGAACCATTTATTTCATAATTTAGTAAGCATTGGAAACATAGTTTCTGGACCACTTACACTGTTAGTAAGCTTGTAGGTATATTTAAAGTTCAGGGCAGAGGTCAATAGAGTCTTTTGGACACAAGCTCTGTGATCACCTTCGTTAATTATGCCATAGTGTCATCCTCATATGCTGGGTCCATAGACCCAGAATAAAGACATTTCCTAAGTATGTATTAAGTATCAGGCAATATTCAAAGCATCTTACATATATCAATTTATTTCATCCTCATAACAATTCTATAAAATAGGTATTATGTTATTATCATCACACTTCTTTTACAGATAAGGAAATTAAGACACAGAGATGCTAACTGTCTTGCTCAACGATACACATTAAAGAAGGATAGGTTGTGAACTGAACCATTTGGTTCTAGAATTTGCACTCAAAGTCACTATGCTGTGATACTTCAGGATAGTTAGGTAATGAGGCCCAACATACCTGCCTTAATAATATCTGATATTGTTAGGTATTTTTTCTTGGATAGTGATCTGACATGGCTAGAATATAGGCAGTATTTTTTCCCTAACAGGCAGTTATTTGGGGATCACAGAAACTCTATTTGGAAATAAAATCACATTTCTAACAACTGTTCAGGGTTTGCTACATAATTTTCAGGGCTTAGTGCAAAACAAAAATGCAGGACTCTTTGTTAAAAAGGCAAGGTGATGGGGTGCTGTCAAAGATACTAAAATATAACAGCTTTGTTTCTTTATTCCCTAGTCTCTCTTACAACTTGTCATGGTACTTTTTATTTGCCACTGAATGTCACACACCCCCAGGAACAGGGATATTCACAGGAAGGCAGGGAGGTAGAAGGTTGAGATTCACAGGAACCAAGATTCTAAGCCTTCGGCTCACACTTCATTGTCACATCTGACTTCCCTTACAAAACACAAATTCAAATATAAAAATATTAAGAATTTCAGCCAGGGACCACAGAGCATTAAATCGCAAGTATGAGGCCTTTCTAAGCACGTGGCCATATGTGATTGTACTCATTACGCGACCATGAAGCTGATCATACAACCATTTCACAAAAATATTTGAAGCAGTATTGTGTTACCATTGAGTCATAGTATCTGTATTTGAATCATGACTCTCTACTTTATCAAATGTATATATTACCTTGATCAAATTATTTTTATATCTTATAAACTAGGTTTGCTCATCTATAAAATTTCTAGTAATAGCAGTACATTTTGCATAGGATTCTTGGAATTTAGGTGAGACTCTCTGGCATATATCACTCTATAAATGTAAGAAATGTCATTTAATTTCAAAGATGATTGGATAAGATTATGGGAATAACATAGAAACATCTATGTCTAGTGGACACCTTTCATCCAGTATACTCCATTATTCCTGCAAAATATACCCCTTCTGGAAATTGCCACCCCACTCCAACTCCATCTATATAGCAGCTGAGAGTGCTGAGTTGTGAGTACATGTATCTCCACCTCTTTCTTACCAGAGTCGATTGATCTAGGGTGGGCACCAAACCCAAGTAAGGCCCAGTCCGTTTTTGAGATTCATAGGAAATGCATCTAGGTCTCAGAAATCACTGGAACCAGAGTCTGGAACTCAATCAGGACTCTTCTCTTCTAGTCTCTGTTTTACTCTGTGCACATGCTCATTTTTCTATCTTTCCTTATTTCCTTGGTTTTCATGAGATACCTCAAGATCCTTAAGATAAACTCTCCTTTTAGCCTTAATTTGTTTGAGTTGGGCTTCTGATACTTCTAGTAACAAAGTCCTCTCTCTATACCATTCAGTTATAGAAATCTGATTCTAAGAATGTATTTGCATTTTTTACCTTCTTCACCTGGATATTGCCATTCCCTTCACAATATGGCAGATAAGGCACTATCTGAATTCTACCTCATGAATAAAATCCAGATCAATAGTCACCAGTATCACAAAGACTTCCTGATCACGTCAGTCAGGAACAACCTCTTCATCTTCCTTGAACACCTAAATAATTCTTTCTCTTTTGTTTTACAACCTGTGACACTTACTCCATACTTTCTTCATAGCTATCTCATTATTAGCTATGTATTTGGTTTAGTGATTTCGTGCCTCACTGCAATTATTAGACCACAAGTAAGGATTTATGTAGATTTTTAAAACTATTACTAATCACTATATTCTCTGAAAGAATAGAAAATGGCAAGATTTTAATTAAAACTTCTTGAATAAATGAATGCATTAATGAGTTAGTGAATAAATAATTATTGGAGTTAGTCAGTAGCATCCTCCTTACTCATCCCAATGTTACTAGTGATAGTAATGACTAACCTTGTTAGAACACTCTATTTATTGTGTAAAAATACTGTGGTTGCAAAGAAATTATCACCTTTAACTCTTCCCCAATACAACGAAGTATACCAGTGGCAAAATTGCTTAATCCTTAGCCCAACACAGCAGTTCTCTCGATGATTCTCCATACATTATGTGTGAGACACTTTTATAAAAAGACTTCATCGTTCTCTTTCTATCTTGACAAACAAAACACTGCAGGAGACATATGTTCCCATTTCCAGATGCCAGAATTCAAAAACAATGTTAGTCAACATCTTTCATGTTTTTATTTTGTCACATAGCCTTGATCCTAACATTATGAAGCCTCAATCCATTGTTAGAGGAAAAATTGGATTTTCCATATGAATTCAAAGAGATAGTATGCTTTCCACAGGCCAGAGGTTGTTAGCCTTGGCACTTGACACCTTGGATTGGATAATTCTTTGTTGTAGGGGACTGTTCTGTTCATTATAAGATGTTTAGCAGTATCCTTGTTCCCTATACACCAGAATTCAATAGCATACCCTCTTTCCCTGAAGTGCAGCCATCATAAATATCTCCAGATATTTCCAAACATTCTCTTGGGGACAAAATTTCCTCAATTGAGCACCAGTGATATAGAGAGAATAGAATTGCTGTACTGTACCCTACTTGCTAAAACAAAAATCATTTGTAATAAAACATGTACAGAAAGGCAGAATTCTAACATTTGGATGGCTTTGGAAAACACACAAAACATAACCCTTTTATTTCACTAATGAAAAAATTGAACATCAGAGAGTGAGGAAACTCCTTCGTGATCACAGAGTGAGGTAGTTTGCAGAGTTATTTTAAATTCAGATTTCTGACCCCCCTAGTTAGGGTTTTGGCCATCACACCATGCTCAAATTAAGAATGCTATTGACATGGTCTTAGCTTGCCAGTAGACCACTTGGATTGGCACCTAAAATTGGTTGGTTGACTACCTCAATAGCAGGACTGGCTGCATAATCTGTGGGACCCAGTGCAAATGTAAAATGCTGAGCTCCTTGTTCAAAAAGTGGGCACAAGTATCATGAAAGCTTTTTTTCTTCCTTTTATGATTCATCTCTCTTGACCTGTCATCGCTTTTAAAAATTTGCTATCTAATGTTGCAATCCTTCACGAATAGGGATACTCATGAGGTGAGTTCATGCCCCTTGCCTTCGTGTGTGCCCATTTGCTGCTGGGTTCTCCCATTTGGCAGCCACTGGGCCAAAATGCCATGTCCTTCCAGGGAGAGGGAAGAAATAAAGAAAGGCATATCTCTTTCCCACACCAGTACTCACTCCTGGATTGGGGGAGATGGCCGAATGAAAGGCTCACTCTTATGGAGGCATGTGACAAATTCACTGTGGTGACTGCCAGTTCAGGGTAGGAAAGGCAGTCAACAAGCCCCAGCCCAAGACTCACAGGAGCTTCAACTTCTTCTGGGGTGTAGGCAACAGATGTTGCTGGGCAACCTTCAGTGGCAAGAACTCGTCCTGGGCAGGAAAAGAGGCAGTGGGAGGAGGAATTGCGGGTAAGGCCAGGCTCCAAGCTCCTGTCACATGCTCCATTGTCTCATTGGACACTATGTACAAAACACAATTAAAAAATAAAATTACTAAGATTTTTCAAGACAGTGACTGTTGAGCATTAAACCTCGAGCACAAGCACAGAACACACGTTTGAGTGTGCAGTTCTTGTGACTACACAGGTAACATGCCCACGAAGTTAGCCCTGCTCTCATGGGCCAGAGTGCAAAATTTTACAGCTGCCTAAAGTGACAATTCTAAAAATAAAATTTATTTTATTAAAAGATAATGATTATTGCCACTTTCTGATCATGATCCACTCTGCAGACATATTGATTTTTTAAAGCATTGAGGATAATTTTTGAAAAGCAATTTTACTATGCCATTAATGATTCCTTGCAAGATTTTGAGCTCTGAGCAAATATACCAAATATCAGTATAAATCATGCGTAATTATGGATGTCTTCATTGTATCCAGTAGAAAAGAAACACATTTTTAAGTATCATGAATTTGTAATAAGAAAAATATTCAAAATTTTTCTCACAGTGAGACTATAGTGCGAGAAATAAGGAAAGCTACTTTTTTGCCTTTTCTAATTGGGTACTTAAGCTCTGCACTTTAATTTCTCTAGAGAAAATGTAAACAAAACAAGAAATTTGGGAAATGTGATCATATATTCAACAATCTATTCAGACAGGACCATGAAACTTTTGACTATAGTCTAGGGATTTTTTAGGGAATATAAATATATTCTAGGGAATATAGTCTAGGGATATTTTAATTTCCCCTTCATATTCAAATAGTGCAAAAATAGTTAAAAGATAGTACCTACAGATATGGCTGTCAACTCAGTTTGGGAAATTCTACCAATGTGATTATAGCTCATCAGCAAGTTCATTAACATGTTATCTGGACAAGCTAAACCTAGGGAGGCAGAATAGGTTTGATGACAACCTTTCCAGGGAAAGGGTGAACAATTTACCATTACTGTCTTCTATTTGCAAGTGAAACCTAGCACAGCTTTCGATTCGGCTTGGCTCCATAAGAAGAGCTACATAAGTAGTTGAGAGTGTTTACATGGGAGGATAACAGCAGGCTACTGTAGAAACTTGGACTCCAAGTAATTGGCATGGAAAATGAATTCAACTCATTAACAGGTCTCTGAAACACAGCCCTTTGAAAATCAGCTTGACAGTTTCGTTTAATAAGTATTCGGCACCTCCAGGCAACTCCACTAGACTCTCACCTTTCACTTTCTTTTTGTATTCCTTGCAGCCAGTTTCTGCTGCCTGTTAACAGTCACTCCTTTGGAGAGAAAATGTTTTGCAGGAATAACAACAGCAGACACTCAAATGTATGTATGCACAAACACATGGAATATTTTTCTTCTGAAAATGATGGTGCTTTCCTAGCCAAATGTTCAGAGCAAGGCAGCAGCCAGAAAGTCTCTGTATCAAGGAATAGATTGTTCCTGGGACTGCAGTTCTGGATATGAGGCTCAGCCACAGACCGTCGGTATCTGGCATCCTCGGCATGGATATAAGTTGCACAGATAGATGGGGCCTGACACTAAGCATCACTGTTTTTTCTAAGTCTAGTCTGATGAGACAAAATCATTCATAGAATGTCAGAGCTGGGATGGTTCTGAGATTATTAAATTTTGCATAGAGCCCTGAGAGGTACCACTAACTGCCCAAGGTCACATTGGAATTCAACTCTCCAAGTATGAAATTATCTGGAATTCCCCGCAGGGACTAAATTTTTAAAAGGCCAGGCTGGTGTAAAAATCAGTAAATGGAAGTGGGGAAAGAAGTAGATTTGGGGAGATATACTTATCAGTTAAACACTGCAGCAAATTGTGGGCACCCCAGACAAAGTGAAGTGGAAAATTGAAGCAATTAGGTGGATAATTCAGTTCAAAACACAGTCATCTGAAATAGTCAGATAATTAAAGCAAGAAGCATTTTTTGCCTTGAATTATCTTGATAGTTGTCTCAATTATCCACTTCAGTGTGTGTGTAGACTCAGCCAGCCAGAGAGATCATAATTATCACTACTTGACCTTAATCTGATCTCTTTCCTTGTAAAACAGTTACCAGTAAATGTGAACCTAAAGGTAACTTGGGAGAGACGTGGTAAAGAGGTGAGAGTACCCTTTAAGTATCTCCAGCAAGAAGAGAAAATGGTAAAATAGAGTGTGTGAATTGTGTGTGTATAAAACCACTGTGAATTAAGCAATTTTACCTGTCATCAAAATCAGCCATCAGGAATTGGGCATTACCTAAGTACAAAAGAGCAAGAGGGCTTTGTGTGTTCTTTGATTGAAGGGATTTAATTTAGTTGCAAATACAGTTCTTTTCTGTTATGAAAAATTAAGAACAATAGCTTTTAAAAAGAGGTTAAACCTATGAGGCTTTTGAACATTACCCATGCTACATTATAGCCTATTTTCAGATAAGAGCTCAGTTGCAAATAGGCAGATCAGAGTAATTCTGTTCTTACCACAAGGAGTGTGTGAAAAACACATCCATCCATATTTACAAATAGATGAATGAGTCTGCCCTGGCACAATCCATTCCCTTATGACTTTTTACTGTGTTCTCATTAAGGAAGATTTGAAAATGTAAAACTAACTAACAAAAAGTTCAATAATGTCCACATGTATTCAACTTTGGGGAAAGGAAAGCAATGCAGAAATAGATGGGCATTTGTATATAAACTTTGGAATCCTGTGGACAGAAAGGGCTTTGTAAATATTTGCTAATTTTATCTTTTTTCAATTAATATTTGTACCCTTTTCAATTAATATTCATTATTTTTTCAATTACTATTAGAAAGCACAGTTAACGTATGATAGTTGAGTGCATGGTTGCTGGAGCCAGTTTGGCTGAGTTCAAATTGCAACTCTGCCACTTACTAGTTGTATGAATTTGCCTAAGTGTTTTTAGCCTCACTTGTGGGTACGGGTGTCCTCAGCTGCAAAATGAAGGAAATGGTAGTGTCTATATGCTAGGATTGTTGTGCAGACTGAATAGCTTGGAATTAATTTAAAGGGTGGCTGCTATGTAGTGAACACCACTCTAAGTATTAGATATTATTATGACTTAATTCTCCTTGGTAATATATATTGAGACATGGATTGACATTAGAAGATTAAAGTCAGTACAAATTAGAGATGCTCATGGATAATTCCTTGCTAGAGTTTACTTTTGTACTAAAGAAGTTGTTTCATTGGCCACTCTATCTAATTTATTAATGAGGAAATGGGCCCAGAGAAGAGGATTCTATTTGCTCAAAGTCATACAGTTATGAACCAACAAAGCTGAAACAAATGGCTGAGACCTAGAAAACCTAACATCAAGCTACCAGCTTCAGTCTTATAAAAGACGTATGCTTTCATTTCTGTCACCCAGCTTATATAAGCATTGACCTATATATGGTATTTTTTATTTAAAATTTTATATATTTTTTTCTTTTTTCTTTTTTTCTTGTAAGAGGACTGGAAAAGAAAGGGTTTGGACATTTAAGGAGCAAGCTCAAATGGGCCATTCTCAGGAACAATCTTATAGAAATCTGAAGGCTTGTCAGAAATATTTTAATATCTTGAGAAGTGATGGGGAATTAGATGAGAAAAACAGATTTAAAAAAAATCATAAATAACAGTGGATTAGAAAACAAAAACAGCAGTACTAATGAAGACAAAGCCCATTGACTGAACTAGAGTAAGCTAGGGGAATGGGTTTCCTTTATGGCCCAGTGCCATTTTTTAAGTCAGGCTTGCATAGCTAATTTCATCTCCTCTGGCTTTGGGGCTTCCAAGATAGCCCTGACCAGGAACACTTGTTCAATTTTTACCACCATCCCTCTCCCTAATCCCTACATCCCCAGCAATAGAAAGACATTTTTAGAGTCAGTTTGAAACATGAGCATCTCAGTTTTCTCAGGTACTCTCACATTCCTTTGAGCCAACAAATTTTAAAGCCATTGAATGTAACAGCATACTTTGAATAAAATGAAACTCTGCGATGAAAGCAAATCAACATGTACAGCCCTCTTCTCGGTTTTTCTTCCAGAGTTTAAATTCACCTAATCAAAGTTTTTCCTCATATCAGAGGGTCTGTCATGAAAAGGTAGTAAAGAATGGTGATTAAGAATTCAGGTAGACTCTGAAGCCAGACTGCCTGGGTTAAAATCCTAGCTCTGTTATTTAACTGTTAAATGACTTTAGGCAAGTTAGACTGTCCTAAAATTGCCTAAGATGAATATTTGGAAATACAGGAACTTGGAAAAGTAGAGACCAGTGAAGGTTGGGTAGTCAGGAGAGGCTTTTCAAAGATGGTGAGGCTAAAGGATAACCAGTGTTTGTTCAGACGTGTATCTCTTTGGGAAAAAAAATTGATCAAACTACATCTACCTTGTTTTTAAATATTTTTTTTTCAGTTTCACTAGTGGGGACACTGCCAAAACTATCATGGCAAGTCCTTTCTGTTCATTTACAAAAAACGACTTTCCGAAAACAAGAGATCATATTTCCATATAAAAATGGATGAAAAGCATACATATGGAAAGACTTTAAGACACCTTTTAGCATTTAAGAAAAATATATTTTTTTCCTCAAAGCAAAAGAGCTGGTAAAAGATTGGCAGCTGCAACCATGGTATTCAAAACGGCATCAAGGAAAAGGATGTATTACACATGTCTCTTAAAACTAAGCCATCTGATAGCCAAGGGAGAAATAAATAACAGAGAAGGAAGCCCGCTTTCCCTTCCTTGTTCTTTTTTAAATCATTGTAACAGAAATAAAATCAACACGGAGGAGCAAAAAATGAAATAGGAAAATCGATATCAAAAAGAGAAGCTGGAAATTCTGTTTAAAATGATACACCACAGTCACAAATATATCTGAATCTTTCTTCTTGCTAAGTAAAAGAGACAATTGCAGATGTCTTTCCCTCACATTGTAAATCCGAACATGTTTTTCAGCATCAATTTTTATCCCTAGCCTGTCCCTAATGATCAGCACCAAGTTCTTTCTTCACTGTGTTGGGAGTTTGTATATTGTAGATAACTCTTTTATATCAAAAAATACCAACATTTTTTCAAAAAATGAAAAAATGTCTTAGAAATGGTGATCTCATAGAAAAACAGGACATCATGTTTGAGAGGAACTCTTTCAATGTGAAGCCACTTTCCATTTCTTGCTGATTTTCCTTTGTGATCGTCATCTGGTGATGGCACTTAGATACGCCTCCAGGAAAAGAAAAAAAAGAATGAGAGCGAGCAAGTGAGTGTGAGAAAGAGAAATGAAAATAGGAAGAAAAATTGTGTATGTCCTGCTCAATGGCCTAATTACTGCACTTTATAATAAAACCAATTTCTCATGACTCTTAAAAAGGAATACAAGATAAAAATATCATTTTCATATTGTCACTCAATAAATATTTTAAAATTTCTAAGGCTTTACAACAGATATACCAGAAAGGAGTCCAGCAGGAAGGATAAAGTAGCCAAATGATTAAGTATTTGTAAAGATTCCAGAATAGTGCCATGCATCAGTAAGTTAGGTCTCATCTTCTTTCCTTTTCTGTATCCAGAAAAGGGGTGTGGGGGAATGAGGACCAGTCCCAGTAAAGACACATAGCTGAAGCCAACATTAGCATCATTCTCTTCTACCACACCTCCATGTCTGCATATGAGATACAAATATACTATGACTTTACAGGACTGCCAGCCCTTCATCTTCAAATCTTTAAAATTAATTAAAAACTGTTGTGTTCATATTACTACCAAATATTTCAAAGTTCTTCAGGTTTCTAAACTAAATCTTTCAGAAAAACAACACAAATTATTTCAAGAAATCAAAAGCTCCTTTCAATGGCTACATTAATGCAAAGTTCTTTCTAAAAAGAATGCAATTGGCATATTTAACTTTATTTTATTTTATTTTATTTTATTTATTTTTGTTTTTATATTTTGAGACGGAGTCTCGCTCTGTCGCCCAGGCTGAAGTGCAGTGGCATTCGATCTCTGCTCACTGCAAGCTCCGCCTCCCGGGTTCACGCTGTTCTCCTGTCTCAGCCTCCCAAGTAGCTGGGACCACAGGCGCCCGCCACCACGCCCAGCTAACTTTTTGTAGTTTTAGTAGAGACGGGGTTTCATTCTGTCAGCCAGGGTGGTCTCGATCTCCTGACCTCCTGTGCCGCTGACCTTGGCCTCCCAAAGTGCTGGGATTACAGGCGTGAGCCGTCGCGCCTCGCCGGCATATTTAATTTTAAAATTTGCTTTGAAGGAAATGTTTCTTAGTCTGAGACCATACCCACCAGTTTATAAAACCGGGCATTTTTTCCTGGTCACTTTAAAGAGCCTCTCAATTAGAAAGTTGGACAAGGATTAGCTTCAGTGATTCTGAGTTATTTCCCTAAGTATATTAGCATAATGACCTACTCTCATGCAATATTTTAAATGAGAAGGCTTATAATTAGATTGCGAGAGAGAAAATACATGTTTACAAAGTCGTTAGCATAACATAACACATGCAGACTAGGCAATATCCAAATACTGGCTCTCTTTTATATATATGACCCATCCATCTAGTTTTTGGGATAGAAGTGTATCAGAGGAAAACACCCAGTACATAATCTTATTGAACATCCACACAGGGAATGTGCAGTCGCATACAAAAAAAAAAAAAAAAAAATCCCATCGATTTCTACTTGTTTGAGATGTTGATCTATTGATTTTTGAGTGGCTCTAGTTACCTCACCACAGGAGTGTAGCTTCAGGAAAGGTGAACTAACTGGGAAATCTGCAAAGCAGCAAGCAGAGCAGGACAAATTGATAAAATTATTTAATACTGAAACCCAACCTCACCGACCTCCTGACAAGACTTACAATTAGAAAGTAGAGAATAAATGTTAATTGTCAATAAGGAACTATTTGGGGTCATAATCATGAAGCTGGAAATACTAGAGTGCAGGAACAGGCACAGTTAGGTACTCTATATGTTCTTATAATGTTCTTAATTAGTGCAGCAATCTAGGTAGCAGTAAGCCATAGAAGGAGGGCTAAGAGGGGCACTCTCAGACTTTCTGTTGCAAGTACATTTGCTGAAATTGCAATGGTACATTCTCACTTAACTTTTTGTACCCCTGTATCACCTCAGATCTCCTCAGGTTTTTCTCTGGCTGTCTGAATCCAGTTCCCCATTCCTCAGCCAACTTACCCTGATGTCTTGTTTACTCCAACATGCAACTCACCTCTTTTCAAAAGTCTTCTCCATTCCTTCCCCGACTCCCCAAAGCCTCTTCTGTGATTGTAAGGCTAGATTTTTCAGGGAAATAAAAATTTGATTAATTGTTATTAAGGCATGTGTTTTTATCCATTTTAAATTGTAACTGAGAGATCAAATGGATTGTACGTCGATAGTCTCTAACTGCCTATACCAATCAATCTTCTGTATTTTATACATATTCACAGTAATTCCACTATCCTTATATGGAAGAATAGGGCCCAATATATTGCCAATATATCAGCAACTGTTTTTGGAAGGATGCCTTCCTTAGGTCACATGTCCATATACAACTTGTTTTGGTAGTTCCATGTACCAGAACTCTGAAGTGTTACTTTCCACCAAGGGAAAATCTATAACCTCATAATGATATCACATTTTGCTTGTTATTTGGATCAGGTTAAGAAAGACTTGCTTTGTCCTGCATACCATGCTGTTGAGGATCATGTCTTAATGAGGAATTTGGCCCTTTTTATAGGAAATAGAAAAGACCTCATTCTAAAGCATATACACAGCAAGGACCTGAGGAGCTTGTATACTTCATAGAATCATGAACTCATAGGATAAGAAGGCAAATTAAAAATTATCCTATGAAGGAAATCCCAAGTAGCAGTATGCATACTATCTACATATAAGTCACTTAAGCAATTGATTACAAAGTCAGAGTGCCTCAGAATCTGTGAGGGTGGAGCTTGGCAAACTCATTTAAAGAGGATAGGTAACTTGCTCAAGATGACCCTGCAAATAGAGAGTGGAGTCAGAATTCACATTCAGATCCAGCTGAGTAAAAAGCTTGCTCTTTTAACCTGATTAGGTGGTCTGTAAAAAGGATTTCCATAAGCTAACTCAAATGGGGTAAACCTGAGTTAAAAGGAAAAGAACATCTGACCTAGCTTCAAACATCACTTCACCTCTGGAGGAAGTTGGAAAATATTCTAGCAGAAATACAGAATTGGTTTATTGGATTTTTTTTGAGAAAAGAAAAATTGAGGAGCCTGCAAATATAAGGGGCAGATTAACCAAATAGCAGTTGCAGCCATGTAGCCAAAAAACAAGGGCATTTTCTCTGGCTATATAATTTGCAGAGCCCAGTGCAAAATGAAAATGTGATTCTCCTTGTTCAAAATGCAGGGGAAAAATACTATTAAAATAATTAAAAAATAAAATTGTTTTTCTTTCTTTTGCAATCTCTCTCTCTAGATATATAATTGTGTTTATTATTTGCTTTTTATTGTGGTTATAAGTAAATAGAAATTAAAAGTTAAAATATTGTCATGAAGTTTACAATTAATATTTGTATTTTTCAAAGTCAGATTTAAATGCAAGTATAAACATTTAAATTCAAATATAGCTCAATGTGAAATCACCTATATTACCCAATTCTTATTTTATAGTTTGTACATGCACATATGCTTTGTTTTTACCAAAGCAGTGGAAATGCTGCACAAAACCAACTCAAATGTTTTTATTACACCACCTGACAAAGCATATGTTCTACCAACATTCTCTACTTTTGGCTCCCTATTGAGTAAGAAAGGACTGAAACTAATACATATATATATATGTGTGTGTGTGTGTGTGTGTGTGTGTGTGTGTGTGTGTGTGTGTATCTTGCTCTATCTTTCCCTTTAATTCTATGTCATCAATTCTAGGAAAAGTGGTTGGCTAATAAAAGAAAGTAATATGAATAAGAAACAATACGATAGTTTTTTTTTTTTTTTTTTTTGGTTATTCTTGTGTCTTAGAACACCATTGCCTTCTTTCTGCATTTGAAGCAAGTTCTGGTTCAAAAGAAAATATGGTCCGTAAGGCCTGTGAGAGACTAGCCTTACTCAGTCATAGTAATGTTAATGCACATACCTCGTATTTGTTTTGAGTCTTAGTGACCTACTACATATCATGTGTCCATCAACCTCACAAGTTCTGTATGCAAATTGGTAGCAAGAAATGGTAGACATTCACATTGTGCACATTTTCTCTCCTCACACACATGCCCCATTGTGCTATTGGTCTTCACTTACAAAACTTTGAATATAATTCACAGATAAAGTTGTTAAGAATTCCAAAATGCTGATAGCAGTGCTTTAAACCAACCCTAGGGTCCATCTGTGTATGGCTGTCTTATGCAACTACACAGGATGGATACTCACGACACCAACCTGTATGTGTGTATATAGCCATAAATAGGAGTCTTTCCTCAGAAAGGGATCAGGGTTTGAGTTCTTTGGGGCTTTCTCATTGAGGATCATAACTTCTATATTGGAAAAAGGAGACAAAGGTAAACAATGTATACAGTCAAATTATATTAAACTCCAAATTCAGGGAAGAAAGGGTCTAGTCAGTTCTACATTTATATCTACCTTTTGTAAGTATGCTCTATGCTAAAAGTCATAAGGAAACATAGGAACAAAACATTCTGCCTTCAAGGTATTTAGAGTTTAATGGGGCTGTTAGACTTTAAAACATCTTGGATATATTATAAAGCAGAATATATTGAGTGTTATTCTAGAAAAATGAAGAATTAAAGGAATTTCAAGAATAAAATAATTATTATTTTGAAGACTGAAAAAGCTTCAGAGAGGAGGTGGCAATATTTGAGGTAGGATTAAAGGATGCTGCCATGGCTTGAAAGTCCCTTACAAAACGCATACTGTTCTCCTCTTGGCACATAGACAGTTGCCTTCTTGCTGTGACTTCACATGATAGAGAGAGAGAGAGAGGAGAGAGGAGAGAGAGAGGGAGAGGAGAGAGAGAGAGAGAGAGAGAGAGAGAGAGAGAGAGAGAGAGAGAGAGAGAGAGAGAGAGAGAGAGAGAGCGCACAAACTCTCTGGTATCTTTTCATATAAGAGCACTAATCCCATCATGAGGGCACCATTCTCATAACCTTATCTAACTCTAATTACCTCCCAAACACCTCTTTTCCAAATATCATCACATTAGGGATTTAGGGATTCAGGCTTCAATTAACAAATTTGCTGGCAGGGGGGCACACAAACATTCAGTCAATAACAAAGAAATGCCACCAGAGATATAAAGAGAGTCCAGATTGGTGAGAGCTTTGAATACTACGCAAAGCATCTGGGTAACTGTTGCTGATTTTTGAGCAGCAGAGCAACAAGTTCAGACTGATGATTTGTGAAGATAATTTTGATTTCGGTGGGAAAGATGGGTTGTAAGGAGAGGAACCAGAACTGTTGTGATAGTCTAGGAAAGAGGAAATGAAGATCTGAGCTAAAGGCAATGGCAGTAGGAATGAAACAAGAAACAGATATAAGAAATCTGAAGGGACTAGCTGACTAATTCAATGTGAGAGCTGAGAAAGAGGTAGAAGATGTCTTTGAGATTAATTGAATTTGCAGGAAACAAGATTAACAAAAGATCCATTTATCTTAATAGTTATCAAAAATCTTTCCAGAATGTATGAATCCCTTTTTCAGCCTTAGTGGCAGAGTCTAATGAAAATAATCCAATCATTTTTGTGGTTGAAAACTCACAGGTTTTTGGGGGCATTTTTCAGAAAAAGTAGTTCACATCATAGAAGTCTATAAATGTAAATATGAGCAGAAAAACTTTGAACATACTTTTTGTATACTGAGTCCCAGACATCTTGGAGGTCTGTGTTTCATTTTCTCTACTTATTGCTATTAGCTTGTTTTGCTGCTATTCACCTTTCTCCAAAATTTGATATAGCAAAAATTCCAATTTAATCGATGATTTGAAGTCATGAATTTTCTGCTCCTTTTGCTATAAACTGAATTTAATTAACTTTAAGTTTATAACAGATCATAGGACATTAAAGCTATTTAAGTATAAATATATTTTGATAAAAACTTTCATTTCTCTTAAAAGGAGGAATTTCATTAAAATATTTTCTGTATCTTATGAGTGATTTTATATTCATCCTAACTCTAAATATATTGACAACATAAATTTATCTGATTTGATATTTAAAGTGAAATGAAGTTTTCATTTAGCAGAATTTTAATACGTAGAAAATTTAGTTAAAATGTTTCAATTATGAAATTAACCCTGCCGATAGGATTCTTTTTCTTTTTTTTAAATTAATCAACCAAATACCACGTATTCTCACTTGTAAGTGGGAGCTAAGCACAGAGCACACATGGACATAAATATGGTAACAATAGACACTGTGAACTACTAGGCGGCTGTGGGGATGGGCTGGGTTAAAAAACTACCTATTAGGTACTCTGCTCAGTACCTGTGTGACAGGATCTGTACTCCAAATCTCAAAATCACGCAGTATTCCTACGTAACAAATCTACACATGTTCCCCCTTTATCATCTAAAATAAAAGTTGAAAGAAAAAATGATTAGCTGGGAAAAGAAAATACTGAACAATAACATCTGGGTACAATGCAATTTTTGAAAGGTTCTTGCAGTCAAACATATGTAACACAAAATTGACCATTTTAACCATATTTAAGTATACAATTCAGTGGTATTAATCATATTCACAATCTTGTGAAATAATCACCATCATCTATTTCCAAAACTTTCATCACTCCAAACAGAAATACTCTACCATTAAGCAATGACTTCTCATTCATGTCTGCCCCTAGTTGGTAACCTCTAATCTTTCTAGTCTATAAATTTGCATATTCTAGATATTTATGTAAATGAAATTACATAATATTTGCTTTTTAGTGTCTGGCTTATTTCACTTAGTGAAAAACTTTCAAGATTCATTCATGTCATACCATGTTACAAAACTTTATTACTTTTTATAGCTGAATATCACTCAATTGAATGTATATACCATATTTGTTTATGCATTCATCTGTTGATGGAGACTTGGACTGCTTCAGAATTTTGGCTATTAGGAATAAGGCTACAATGAACATTGGCATACAATTACTTGTTTGAGTCCCTGCTTTCACTTCTTTTGGATATATATTTAGGAGTGGAATTGCTGGTTCATATGACAATTCTATGTTTAAATTTTGGAGGAACTCTCAAACTGTTCCCATAGCAGCTGTAGCATTTTACATTTCCATCAACAATGTACAAGGTTTCCAATTTTAATGCATCCTCAACATTTGTTGTTTCCTTTTTTTTTTTTTTATTATACTTTAAGTTCTAGGGTACATGTGCATAACGTGCAGGTTTGTTACATATGTATAATTATGCCATGTTGGGGTGGTGCACACATCAACTCGTCAGCACCCATCAATTCATCATTTATATCATGTATAACTCCCCAATGCAATCCCTCCCTCCTCCCCTCTCCCCATGATAGGCCCCAGTGTGTGATGTTCCCCTTCCCGAGACCAGGTGATCTCATTGTTCAGTTCCCACCTATGAGTGAGAACATGCGGTGTTTGGTTTTCTCTTCTTGTGATAGTTTGCTAAGAATGATGGTTTCCAGCTGCATCGATGTCCCTACAAAGGACGCAAACTCATCCTTTTTTATGACTGCATAGTACTCCATGGTGTATATGTGGCACATTTTCTTAATCCAGTCTGTCACAGATGGACATTTGGGTTGATTCCAAGTCTTTGCTGTTGTGAATAGTGCCGCAATAAACATACTTGTGCATGTGTCTTTATAGCGGCATGATTTATAATCCTTTGGGTATATACCCAGTAATGGGATGGCTGGGTCATATGGGACATCTAGTTCTAGATCCTTGAGGAATTGCCATACTGTTTTCCATAATGGTTGAACTAGTTTACAATCCCACCGACAGTGTACAAGTGTTCCTATTTCTCCACATCCTCTCCAACAACTGTTGTTTCCTGACTTCTTAATGATTGCCATTCTAACTGGTGTGAGATGGTATCTCATTGTGGTTTTGCTTTGCATTTCTCTGATGGCGAGTGATGATGAGCATTTTTTCATGTGTCTGTTGGCTGCAGGAATGTCTTCTTTTGAGAAATGTCTGTTCATATCCTTTGCCTACTTTTTGATGGGGTTGTTTGTTTTTTTCTTGTATATTTGTTTGAGTTCCTTGTAGATTCTGGATATTAGCCCTTTGTCAGATGAGTAGGTTGCAAAAATTTTCTCCCATTCTGTAGGTTGTCTGTTCACTCTGATGGTAGTTTCTTTTGCTGTGCAAAAGCTCTTTAGTTTAATTAGATCCCATTTGTCAATTTTTGCTTTTGCTGCCGTTGCTTTTGGTGTTTTAGACATGAAGTCCTTGCCCATGCCTATGTCCTGAATGGTACTACCTAGGTTTTCTTGTAGGGTTTTTATGGTATTAGGTCTAACATTTAAGTCTCTAATCCATCTTGAATTAATCTTCGTATGAGGGGTAAGGAAAGGATCCAGTTTCAGCTTTCTACTTATGGCTAGCCAATTTTCCCAGCACCACTTATTAAATAGGGATTCCTTTCCCCATTTCTCGTTTCTCTCAGGTTTGTCAAAGATCAGATGGCTGTAGATGTGTGTTATTATTTCTGAGGACTCTGTTCTGTTCCATTGGTCTGTATCTCTGTTTTGGTACCAGTACCATGCTGTTTTGGTTACTGTAGCCTTGTAGTATAGTTTGAAGTCAGGTAGCGTGATGCCTCGAGCTTTGTCCTTTTGACTTAGGATTGTCTTGGCAATGCGGGCTCTTTTTTGGTTCCATATGAACTTTAAAGCAGGTTTTTCCAATTCTGTGAAGAAACTCATTGGTAGCTTGAGGGGATGGCATTGAATCTATAAATAACCTTGGGCAGTATGGCCATTTTCATGATATTGATTCTTCCTATCCATGAGCATGATATGTTCTTCCATGTGTTTGTGTCCTCTTTGATTTCACTGAGCAGTGGTTTGTAGTTCTCCTTGAAGAGGTCCTTTACATCCCTTGTAAGCTGGATTCCTAGGTATTTTATTCTCTTTGAAGCAATTGTGAATGGAAGTTCATTCCTGATTTGGCTCTCTGCTTGTCTGTTACTGGTGTATAAGAATGCTTGTGATTTTTGTACATTAATTTTGTATCCTGAGACTTTGCTGAAGTTGCTTATTAGCTTTAGGAGATTTTGGGCTGAGACAATGGGGTTTTCTAAATATACAATCATGTCATCTGCAAACAGGGACAATTTGACTTCTTCTTTTCCTAACTGGATATCCTTGATTTCTTTCTCTTGCCTGATTGCCCTAGCCAGAACTTCCAAAACTATGTTGTATAGGAGTGGTGAGAGAGGGCACCCCTGTCTTGTACCAGTTTTCAAAGGGAATTTTTCCAGTTTTTGCCCATTCAGAATGATATTAGCTGTGGGTTTGTCATAAATAGCTCTTATTATTTTGAGGTACGTTCCATCAATACCGAATTTATTGAGCGTTTTTAGCATGAAGGGCTGTTGAATTTTGTCAAAAGCCTTTTCTGCATCTATTGAGATAATCATGTGGTTCTTGCCTTTGGTTCTGTTCATATGCTGGATTACGTTTATTGATTTGCGAATGTTGAATCAGCCTTGCATCCAGGGATGAAGCCCACTTGATCATGGTGGATAAGCTTTTTGATGTGCTGCTGAATCCGGTTCGCCATTTGCATCGATGTTCATCAGGGATATTGGTCTAAAATTCTCTTTTTTTGTTGTGTCTCTGCCAGGCTTTGGTATCAGGATGATGTTGGCCTCATAAAATGAGTTAGGGAGGATTCCCTCTTATTCTATTGATTGGAATAGTTTCAGAAGGAATGGTACCAGCTCCTCCTTGTACCTCTGGTAGAATTCAGCTGTGAATCCATCTGGTCCTGGACTTTTTTTGGTTGGTGGGCTATTAATTGTTGCCTCAATTTCATAGCCTGCTATTGGACCATTCAGGGATTCAACTTCTTCCTGGTTTAGTCTTGGGAGAGTGTAAGTGTCCAGGAAATTATCCATTTCTTCTAGATTTTCTAGTTGATTTGCGTAGAGGCGTTTATAGTATTCTCTGATGGTTGTTTGTATTTCTGTGGGGTCGGTGCTGATATCCCCTTTATCATTTTTTATTGTGTCTATTTGATTCCTCTCTCCTTTCTTCTTTATTAGTCTTGATAGCGGTCTGTCAATTTTGTTGATCTTTTCAAAAAACCAACTCCTGGATTCATTGATTTTTTGGAGGGTTTTTTGTGTCTCTATCTCCTTCAGTTCTGCTCTGATCTTAGTTATTTCTTGCCTTCTGCTAGCTTTTGAATGTGTTTGCTCTTGCCTCTCTAGTTCTTTTAATTGTGATGTTAGAGTGTCAATTTTAGATCTTTCCTGCTTTCTCTTGTGGGCCTTTAGTGCTATAAATTTCCCTCTACACACTGCTTTAAATGTGTCCGAGAGATTCTGGTATGTTGTATCTTTGTTCTCATTGGTTTCAAAGAACATCTTTATTTCTGCTTTCATTTCGTTATGTACCCAGTAGTCATTCAGGAGCAGGTTGTTCAGTTTCCATGTAGTTGAGCGGTTTTGATTGAGTTTCTTATTTCTCAGTTCTAGTTTGATTGCACTGTGGTCTGAGAGACAGCTTTACTTCCAATTATGTGGTCAATTTTGGAATAAGTGCGATGTGGTGCTGAGAAGAATGTCTATTCTGTTGATTTGGGGTGGAGAGTTCTATAGATGTCTATTAGGTCCGCTTGGTGCAGAGATGAGTTCAATTCCTGGATATCCTTGTTAACTTTCTGTCTCGTTGATCTGTCTAATGTTGACAGTGGAGTGTTGAAGTCTCCCATTATTATTGTATGGGAGTCTAAGTCTCTTTGTAAGTCTCTAAGGACTTGCTTTATGAATCTGGGTGCTCCTGTATTGGGTGCATATATATTTAGGATAGTTAGCTCTTCCTGTTGAATTGATCCCTTTACCATTATGTAATGGCCTTCTTTGTCTCTTTTGAACTTTGATGGTTTAAAGTCTGTTTCATCAGAGACTAGGATTGCAACCCCTGCTTTTTTTTTTGTTCTCCATTTGCTTGGTAGATCTTCCTCCATCCCTTTATTTAGAGCCTATGAATGTCTGTGCATGTGAGATGGATCTCCTGAATACAGCAGACTGATGGGTCTTGACTCTTTATCCAGTTTGCCAGTCTGTGTCTTTTAATTGGAGCATTTAGTCCATTGACATTTAAGGTTAATATTGTTATGTGTGAACTTGATCCTGTCATTATGATACTAACTGGTTATTTTGCTCGTTAGTTGATGCAGTTTCTTCCTAGCCTCGATGGTCTTTACATTTTGGCATGTTTTTACAATGGCTGGTACCGGTTGTTCCTTTCCATGTTTAGGGCTTCCTTCAGGGTCTCTTGTAAGGCAGGCCTGGTGGTGACAAAATCTCTAAGCATTTGCTTATCTGTAAAGGATTTTATTTCTCCTTCACTTATGAAACTTAGTTTGGCTGGATATGAAATTCTGGGTTGAAAATTCTTTTCTTTAAGAACGTTGAATATTGGCCCCCACTCTCTTCTGGCTTGTAGAGTTTCTTCCGAGAGATCTGCTGTTAGTCTGATGAGCTTCCCTTTGTGGGTAACCCGACCTTGCTCTCTGGCTGCCCTTAAGATTTTTTCCTTCATTTCAACTTTGGTGAATCTGGCAATTATGTGTCTTGGAGTTCCTCTTCTGGAGGAGTATCTTTGTGGCGTTCTCTGTATTTCCTGAATTTGAATGTTGGCCTGCCCTACTAGGTTGGGGAAGTTCTCCTGGATGATATCCTGAAGACTGTTTTCCAACTTGGTTCCATCTTCTCCCTCACTTTCAGGCACCCCAATCAGACGTGGATTTGGTCTTTTTACATAATCCCATACTTCTTGCAGGCTTTGTTCATTTCTTTTTCTTCTTTTTTCTTTTGGTTTCTCTTCTCACTTCATTTCATTCATTTGATCCTCAATCGCTGATACTCTTTCTTCCAGTTGATCGAGTCCGTTACTGAAGCTTGTGCATTTGTCACGTATTTCGCGTGTCATGGTTTTCATCTCTGTCATTTCGTTTATGATCTTCTCTGCATTAATTAGTCTAGCTGTCAATTCTTCCACTCTTTTTTCAAGATTTTTAGTTTCTTTGCGCTGGGTACGTAATTCCTCCTTTAGCTCTGAGAAGTTTGATGGACTGAAGCCTTCTTCTCTCATCTCATCAAAGTCATTCTCTGACCAGCTTTGATCCGTTGCTGGCGATGGGCTGCGCTCCTTTGCATGGGGAAATGCGCTCTTATTTTTTGAATTTCCAGCTTTTCTGCCCTGCTTTTTCCCCATCTTTGTGGTTTTATCTGTCTCTGGTCTTTGATGATGGTGACGTACTGATGGGGTTTTGGTATAGGTGTCCTTCCTGTTTAATAGTTTTCCTTCTGACAGTCCGAAGGACTGTCTGTTGGTCTGTTGGTGATTGCTTGAAGTACCACTCCAGACCCTGTTTGCCTGGGTATCAGCAGCAGAGGTTGCCGAAGATAGAATATTGCTGAACAGCGAGTGTACCTGTCTGATTCTTCCTTTGGAAGTTTCCTCTCAGGGGTGTACTCCACCCTGTGAGGTGTGGGGTGTCAGACTGCCCCTAGTGGGGGATGTCTCCCAGCTAGGCTACTCAGGGGTCAGGGACCCACCTGAGCAGGCCGTCTGTCCGTTCTCAGATCTCAACCTCCGCGTTGGGAGATCCAGGGCTCTCCCCAAAGCTGTCAGACAGAGTCATTCCCGTCTGCGCTGGCCCCCACTGCCTCCCTTGTTGGTCTTCAGCTGTGCCCTGTCCCCAGAGGTGGAGACTACAGAGTGAGGCAGGCTTCCTTGAGCTGCTATGAGCTCCACCCAGTTCGAGCTTCCCAGCGGCTTTGTTTACCTACTTAAGCCTCAGCAATGGCGGGCGCCCCTCCCCCAGCCTCGCTGCTACCTTGTGGATAGATCACTGCAGACTGCTGCCTTAGCAGTGAGGGAGGCTCCATGGGTGTGGGACCCTCCCGGCCAGGTGTGGGATATATTCTCCTGGTGTGCCTGTTTGCTTAAAGCGCAGTATTGGGGTGGGAGTTACCCGATTTTCCAGGTGTTGTGTGTCTCAGTTACCCTGGCTAGGAAAACGGATTCCCTTCCCCCTTGCACTTCCAGGTGAGGCGATGCCTCGCACTGCTTCGGCTCTTGCTGGTCAGGCTGCAGCAGCTGACCAGCACCGATTGTCCAGCACTCCCTAGTGAGATGACCCCAGTACCTCAGTTGAAAATGCAGAAATCACCGGTCTTCTGTGTCACTTGCGCTGGGAGTTGGAGACTGGAGCTGTTCCTATTCGGCCATCTGGCTCCGCCCCTCCGTTTTCCTTTTTTTTTATTACAACTACCCTAATTGGTGTAAAGTGGTTTCGATTTGCATTTATCTAATGCCTAATGATGTTGAGCATCTTATTTATGCTTATTGCCCACATTTATATCTTTGGAGAAATATTTATTCAAATCTTTTGCCCATTTTTTAATTGGGTTGTTTGATTTTTGCTGTTGTTGAATTGTAGGAATTCTTTATTCTCTGTAATAATCTCTTAGGTATGTAATTTGCAGATATTTTCTTCGACTATAAGTTGTCTTTTTACTTTTTTTCTACATTTTTT
Organism: Rhinopithecus roxellana; assembly: GCF_007565055.1. NCBI lineage: Eukaryota > Metazoa > Chordata > Mammalia > Primates > Cercopithecidae > Rhinopithecus > Rhinopithecus roxellana. Next base: position 140,441,682 of record NC_044555.1, read on the forward strand.
CTTTTTCTTTTTTCTTCTTTTATTGAGATGCAATCTCACTGTGTCACCCAGACTGGAGTGCAATGGCACAATCTCAGCTCACTGCAACTTTCGCCTACCAGGTTCAAGAGATTCTTCTGCCTCAGCCTCCCAAGTAGCTGGGACTACAGGGACATGCCACCACGCCAGCTATTTTTTTGTATTTTTAGTAGAGACAAGGTTTCACCTTGTTAGCCAAGATGGTTTCAATCTCCTGACCTTGTGATCTGCCCATCTCAGCCTCCAAAAGTGTTGGGATTATAGGCGTGAGCCACTGCCCCTGGCCGTCTTTTTAATTTCTTAATAATGTCCTTTGATACATGAAAGTTTTCAATTTTGATGAAGTCTATTATATATACAGTTTTTTCTTTTGTTGTGCATGTTTTTAGTGCCATATCTAAGAACTCATTACCATATTCAAGGCCTTGACAGTTTATCCCCGTGCTTTCTTATAAGAGATTTTAGGTTTTTGCTTTTATATTTGGGTAATTTATCCATTGTGAGATTATTTTTGTGTGCAGTTTAACGTAGGGGTACAACTTCACTCTTTTGCATGTGGAAATTTAGTTATTCCACCACAATTCGTTGGAGAAACTATTCTTTCTCAATTGAATAAACTTGACACCCTTGTCAAAAATCAATTTGTTACACCAGGGCACAAAATGACGAGTATCACTTTTTTTTTCCCACTCATGTGTGAGGACTAAAAAAAAAAAAAAAAAAAAAAAAAAAAAAGAAAAAAAGAAATTGATCCCATGGAGATGGTGAATAAAATAGTGCTTACCAGAAGCTGGGAAATGTAGTGGAGAGTAGGGGATAAAGATGGGTTGGCTAGTGGGTACAAAAATACAGTTAGGTAGAAGGAATATGTTCTAGTCCTCTAGAGCACTGTAGGGTGACTATAGTTAACAAAAAAAATGTTGTACATTTCACAACAGCTAAAAGAGAAGACTTAGAATGTTTCCAACGCAATCATATTATAGATGTTTGAGGTGATGGTTATCTCAATTACCCAGATTTTATCATTACGTATTGTTTGATTGCATCAAAGTATCACATATACCCCATAAATATGTACAACAATTATGTACCTATAAAATAAAAAATTAATTGGCCATAAATATACAGATTGATTTCTGAACTCTCAGCTATATTCCATTTGTTTATATGACTATTCATATTGTTTTTATTCCTATAGCTGTGTACTCAATTTTGAAATTAGGAAGTGTGAGTCCTCCAACTTTGTTGTCCTTCGTCATGATTGTTTTGGCTATTCAGGGCTTTTTGAAATTTCATATACATTTGAGAATCAGCTTTTTGACTTCTGAAAAGAAAGGCTGTTGAAATTTTAATAGGATTATATTTATTCTGTAGATTGCTTTAAGTAGTGTTGGTATTTTAGCAATGTTAAATTTCTCAATCCATGAACATTAATGTCTTTCTATTTATTTAGGTATTCTTTCAGAAATATTTTATAGTTTTCCATTGAGAAGATTTTCACCTTTTTGGTTAAACTTATTCCTAGATATTTTATTATTTGTATGTTATTTCAATGAAATTGTGTTTTTAGTTTTTTTTTTATTGTTCATTGCTGATCTGCAACTTTGCTGAATTAATTTATTAGGTCCAGTAGATTTTTTTTTTTTTTGAGGATTCTTTGGTATTTCCTATTTATAGGATCATGTCATCTGTGAATATAGTTTTCCTTCTCTTATAATTTGGATTTTTAAAATTTCTTTCTCTTATATATTTCCCTGGTTATGACTTTTAGTATGATGTTGGATAGCAGTGATAATTTGAACATTCTAGTCTTGTACCTGATCTTTAGGGGAAAATATTTCAGTCTTTCAGTATTAAGTGTGTTATTTCCTGTGAGTTTTTCTTATACACCCTTTATCATGTTGTGGACATTTCCTTCTACCCCTAGTTTTCTGAGTTTGCTTATCATGAAGGTGTGTTGGATTTTGTAAAATGCCTTTTCTGCCTCAATTGAGAGGCTCACGTGGAGTTTTTAAATGCTCTTTATGTGTTGCATTCTGTTGATTGATTTTTTTAGGTTGAACCATTTTTGTATTCTTGGGACATATCTCATTTGGTTATGGTATACAACCTTTTTTTTTTTTTAAACCTACATTTGCTGGTTGCTTTATTTAACTTTTCACTTTAAACACAAGACGAAATCCAAAACCTCTGAACTTGTACTTTTCAAATTGAAAGAGAATAGCTACAATTCTAAAATAGCATCAATACAGTATCTCATTCTTAATAGTATTAATGGACTATACTGAAATATGTATAAATATGTATAAATATCTCATATTGTACTCAATTTGCCACTGAAATCAATTACAAATGTTTATTTTGAAAGGTGCTACTATAAAGTTTATAGACTCAAATATTTACAATGGTTATTCAGATTTATGGAATACCTAGACAACAGGTTCATCTTCAACCTGTGGGCTATTTTATAATATTTATGAGCAGTAATTTTAATGACATAGAAGGCCATTTTTTAATATAAATTAGAAGCATTAAAATCATCTGTCTTTAGTGCCTTCAATTGTCATATGGCCATAAACCAAACACTCCCAAAATTTCAAATGATCACTGAGACTACTTGTGCAAAAATTCCCATGTGTCAGTACTTTCAATGTTGCGTGCATCAAATTATAGTACAAAAGTGACTATAAACAAGATGCAGCCCCTCTATTTCCATGAATAGCATATTGTATTATAGTAAACTGAGTTTATATTCCACCACGTGTCATTCTCCCATTACTTCACTTTGTGACAGATAAGAATAGCTTCAAATCTGGTAGACTCTTCATTATCTCTCAAAATATCCAATGAAAGGTTTGAGCTCAAAAGAAAAGGAAGACATCGAATCTGCTGCACTGCCTTAAATTTCGATTTATTATTTTAGTGGAGCAAATAACCACTGAATGTTTCTCAGTGGGGAAATATTCATTTTATCTTGGTTAAGCTGGAAATTCTCTTCCGAAAATTCAAGAGGATGACTAGGTAAAAGTTCATTTTTCATACACACACACAAAACTATCAGAAGATTATGACTTTCAAGAGATCCTCTTGCTGCAAGTTCAGTAGCGGGAATACTGCCCTTTAGATGAGATCCAAGTCCTCTGGTATCCATCTTCAGCCACTCTCTACAATCCTTTTAATATGCTGTTGGATTTGATTTCCTCATTTTTTTAAGGGATTTTTGTTTGTATCTTCCAAAAGAATATAGCTCTGTGAATTTCTTCTCTTGCAATGTCTTTTCTGACTGGTATTAGAGTAATGCAGACCTTACAAAATAATTTAGAAAGTGTTTTCTTCTCTTAAATTTTTTGAAAAGTCTCAGAAAAATTGATGTTAATTTTTCATTAAATGTTTAATGAAACTCACCAATGAAGTAATCTGGTCCTGGACTTTTCTTCATTGGGACATTTTTTATTACTGATTCAATCTCATTCTGTGTTATAACTTTGTTCAGATTTTTTACTTCTTTTTTAATCAAATTTGGTAATGACTATGTTCCTAGGAATTTGTTTATTTGATCTATATTATCTGATTTGCTGGTGTAAAACTGTTCATAATATTTTCTTACAATTATTTTTGTTTCTGTAAGTTTTTTTAAATATGTATTTTACAAAAGCTTATGTTAAAATATGTTTATTAGTATTGATGTACAATATTTTTTCTCCCTTTATAACTTTTCTTGATTTCTCAGTTAGTAATTCCTCCTGAAACTGACTTTTACTTCTGTGTGTTTGTGTGTGTGTGTGTGTGTGTGTGTGTGTGTGTATGTGTGTTGCATTGCCATTTCTACTGTGGCAAAACTCAAGGCAATATTCTTACTTAATTGAGAGTGCAGGAAGACATGGATTAGACCAGAAAAGCAGGACTTATTCCACTGACTCAAAATTTTTCTGACGTTACCAGAGATGAGGTATTTCTCAGAAATATATTCTGCACCTAAACAGGAACTTCTATAAGCATCAATTTTATATTATTGTTCCTATCTTTTGGGGATTGTTGGCACTGGACATGAGATGCTCTTAGGTTGCACACATATACACAGAATTAACCATTGAATCTCTTAAACAGAAAAGTGTGCCCTTTTCAATTTCATTTAAGCTTTCCGTCAGGTTCGAGAGTTTGGAGTAAACACGTCTTTAACATGCCTCTGATGGCTACTTTTTCTTTTCTTTTTTTTTTCTTTCTGTCTTTTCTTTGTTTTGTAAGCTGCAGACAAACCTTCATTTATTTATTTATTCATTCTTTTTTTTTGTTCCACAGAGTTTTGCTGAGCACCGACTCCAAGCAAGGCATGTGCTAGGTGCCTGGGATAAAATAGTGACTCACAAAGTGGAGGACCCTGTCTTATGATGTTTCTATTATCAAAATTCAGGCAAGACTTAGAATAAATATTTAAGTTAAACTTGATTTCAAAAAGCTAAAACAGGTTATGTAGTCCATTTCAACAGCTTTAAAAAAAAAAAAATGAGACATGCAGCTAATCAGTAATGGAGCCTATATTCAATCCAGATTCCACAATCAATATTCATGTATTTATTTATTTATTCGGTTTTTTTGTTTGTTTTTAATTTTACTTTAAGTTCTGGGATACAAGTGCAGAATGTGTAGGTTTGCTACATAGGTATACACGTGCCAGGGTGGTTTACTGAACCTATCAACTTGTCCTCTAGGTTTCAAGCCCCACATGCATTAACTATTTGTCCTAATGCTCTCCCTCCCATCACCCTCCACCCCCTGACTGGCTAAGGTGTGTGTTGTTCTGCTCCCTGTGTCCATGTGTTCTCACTGTTTACCTCCCACTTATGAGTGAGAACATGCAGTGTTTGGTTTTCTGTTCCTGTGTTACTTTTCTGAGGATAATGGCTTCCAGCTTCATCCACGTCCCTGCAAAGAACGTGATCTCATTACTTTTTATGGCTGAATAGTATTCCATGGTACTGGTACCAAGGCAGATAGATAGACCAATTGAAACAGAATAGAGACCTAAGAAAGAACAGCACACATCTATGACCATCTGATCTTCGATAAACCTGACAAAACAAGCAATGGGGAAAAGATTTCCTACTTAATAAATATGTACCACATTTAATTTATTCAGTCTTATAATTGGTGGGCTTGGTTCCATGTCTTTGCTATTGTAAATAGGGGGCTGCAGTAAACATACATGTGCATGTTTCTTAATAGTAGAATGATTTATACTCCTTTAGGTATGTAACCTTTAATGGAATTGTTGGGTCAAAAAGTATTTCTGGTTCTAGATCCTTGAGGAATCACTACACTGTCTTCCACAATGGTTGAATTAATTTACATACCCACAAACTGTGTAAAAGTTTATCCTATTTATCCACAGCCTCACCAGCATCTATTTTTTATTGACATTTTAATAATCAACATTCTGACTGGCATGAGATGGTATCACATTGTGGTTTTGATTTGCATTTCTCTAATGATCAGTGATGTTGAGCTTTCTTTCTTAGGTTTGTTTTGGCCACATAAATGTCTTCCTTTGAGAAGCGTCTGTTTATATCCTTTCCCCACTTTTTCATTGGGCTGTTTTTTTTTTTTTTTTTTTTTCTTGTAAATTTGTTTAAGTTTTCTATAGATTCTGGATATTAGACCTTGTCAGATGGGAAGATCGCAAAAATTTTCTCCCATTCTATAGGTTGTCTGTTCACTCTGATGAGTTTCTTTTGTTGTGTAGGAGCCTTTAGTTTAATTAGATTTCATTTGTCAAATTTGGCTTTTGTTGCAATTGTTTTGGCATTTTTGTCAGGAAATCTTTGTATATGCCTGTGTCCTGAATGGTATTGCCTAGGTTTTCTTCTAGGGTTTTTTATGAATTTGGGTTTTACATTTAACCCTTTAATCCATCTTGAGTTATTTTTTGTAAAAGTTGTAAGGAAGGGGTCAGTTTCAGTATTCTGCATATGGCTAGTCAGTTTTCCCAGTACCATTTATTAAGTAGGAAATCTTTTCCCCATTGCTTGTTTTGTCAGGTTTATCGAAGATCAGATGGTCATAGATGTGTGGTGTTCTTTCTTAGGTCTCTATTCTGTTTCAATTGGTTTATCTGTTTGCCTTGGTACCAGTACCATGCTGTTTTGGTTACTGTAGCCTTGTAGTATAGTTTGAAGTGAGGAAGCATGATGCCTTCAGCTTTGTTATCTTTGCTTAGGATTGTCTTTGGTGTATGGGCTCTTTTCTGATTCCATATAAAATTTAAAGTAGCTTTCTCTAATTCTGTGAAGAATATCAGTGATAGTTTGATGGGAATGGCATTAAATCTCTAAACTACTTTGGGCAGTATGGCCATTTTTATGATATTGATTCTTCCTATCCCTGAACATGGAATATTTTTCCAATTGTTTGTATCCTCTTTTAATTCCTTGAGCAGGGGTTTGTAGTTCTCCTTAAAGAGGACTTTCACATCCCTTGTTAGCTGTATTTCTAGTTATTTTATTGTCTTTGTAGCTATTGTGAATGGGAGTTCATTCATGATTTGGCTCTCTGGTTGTCTATTTTTGGTGTATAGGAATGCTTGTGATTTTTGCACATTGATTTTGTATCTTGAGACTTTGCTGAAGTTGCTTTAAAGCTTAAGGAGTTTTTGGGCAGAGACGATTTGGTTTTCTAAATATAGAATGATGTCATCTACAAACAGAGACAATTTGACTTCCTGTCTTCCTATTTGAATACCCTTTATTTCTTTATCTTGCTTGATTGCTCTGGCCAGAACTTCCAATACTATGTTGAATAGGAGTGGTGAGAGAGGATTTCTTTGTCTTTTGTTGGTTTTCAAAGGGAATGCTTCTAGCTTTTGCTCTTTCAGTATGATATTGGCTGTGGATTTGCCATAAATAGCTCTTATTTTGAGATATGTTCCATCAATATTTAGTTTATTTAGAGTTTTTAACATAAAGGGGTGTTGAATTATATTGAAGGCCTTTTCTGCATCTTTTGAGATAATCCTGCAGTCTTTGTCATTGGTTCTGTTCATATGACAGATTATGTTTATTGATTTGTTTCTGTTGAGCCAGCCTTGCAGCCCAGGGATGAAACTGACTTGATCATGGTGGACAAATTTTTGATGTGCTGGTGGATTCGATTTACCAGTATTTTATTGAGGATTTTCTCATTGATGTTCATCAGGGATATTGGCATGAAGTATTTTTGTTGTTGTTGTATCCCTGCCAAGTTTTGGTATCAGGATGATGCTTGCTTCATAAAATGAGGTAGGGAAGAGTCCCTCCTTTTCGGTTGTTTGGAATAGTTTCAGAAGAAATTGAACTAGATCCTTTCTGTACCTCTGGTAGAATTCGGCTGTGAATCTGTCTGGTCCTGGGCTTTTTTTGGTTGGTAGGCTACTGCCTCAATTTCAGAACTTGCTATTGGTCTATTCAGGGATTCGACTTCTTCCTGGTTTAGTTTTGGGAGAGTGTATGTGTCCAGCAATTTATCCATTTCTTCTAGATTTTGTAATTTATTTGTGGACAGGTGTTTATGGTATTCTGTGATGGTAGTTTGTATTTCTGTGGGGTCAGTGGGGATATCTCCTTTATCATTTTTTATTGCGTCTATTTGATTCTTCCCTTTTTTCTTCTTTATTAGTCTGGCTAGCGGTCTATCTACTTTGTTAATTTTTTCAAAAACCCAACTCCTAGATTCATTGATTTTTGAAGGGTTTTTCATGTTTCTATCTCCTTCAATTCTGCTCTGATCTTAGTTATTTCTTGTCTTCTGCCAGCTTTTGGATTCATTTGCCCTGCTTCTCTGATTCTTTTAATTGTGATGTTAAGGTGTCGATTTGAGATTTTTCTAGCTTTCTGATGTAGTCACTTAGTACTATAAATTTCCCTCTTAACACTGCTTTGGCTGTGTCCCAGGAATTCTGGTATGTTGTTTCTTTGTTCTCTTTGGTTTCAAAGAACTTCTTGATTTATGCCTTGATTTTATTATTTTCCCAGGAGTCATTGAGGAGCAGGTTGTTCAATTTCCATGTAGTTGTGTAGTTTTGAGTAACTTTCTTAATCCTGAGTTCTAATTTGATTACACTGTGGTCTGAGATTCTGTTTGTTATGATTTCAGTTCTTTTGCATTTGCTGAGGAGTGTTTTACTTCCAATTATGTGGTCAATTTTAGAATAAGTGCCATGTGGCACTGAGTAGAATATATATTCTGTTGTTTTGTTTTAGGAGAGTGCTGTAGATGTCTATTAGGACCACTTGATCCAGAGCCGACTTCACGTCCTGACAATCCTTGTTAATTTTCTATCTCATTGATCTGTCTAATATTGACAGAGGGGTGTTAAATATCCCACTGTTATGTGTAGGAGTTTAAGTCCTTGTGTAATTCTCTAAGAACTTATGTTATAAATCTGGGTACTCCTGTATTGGGTGCATATATATTTAGGATAGTTAGATCTTCTTGTTAAATTGATCCCTTTACCATTATGTAATGCCCTTCTTTGTCTTTTTTGATCTTTGCTGGTATAAAGTCTGTTTTGTCAGAGACTAGGGTTGCAACCCCCACTTTTTTGTTTTCCATTTGCTTGGTAAATTTTCCTCTATTCCTTTATTTTCAGCCCATGTGTGTCTTTGCACATAAGATGGGTCTCCTGAATACAGCACAACAGTGGGTCCTGACTGTTTATCCAACTTGCCAGTCTGTGTCTTTTAACTGGCGCATTTAGCCCATTTACATTTAAGGTTAATATCCTTGTTGTGAATTTGATTCTGTCATCATGATGCTGTCTGGTTATTTTGTACACTAGTTAATGCAGTTTCTTCACAGTGTCATTGGTCCTTGTATTTCAGTGTGTTTTTGCAGGGGCTGGTATTGTTTTTTCCTTTCCGTATTTAGTTCTTCCTTCAGGAGCTCTTGCAAGGCAGGCCTGGTGGTGGTGAAATCCCTCAGCATTTACATGTCTGAAAGGATTTTACTTCTCCTTCACTTATGAAGCTTAGTTTGGCTGGCTATGAAATTCTGGGTTAAAAATTATTTTATTTCAGAATGTTGAATATTGGCCCCCACTTTCTTCTGGTTTGTAGGGTTTCTGCCGGGAGATCCACTGTTAGCCTGATGGGCTTCCTTTTGTAAGTGACCTGGCCTTTCTCTCTGGTTGCCCTTAACAGTTTTTTCTTCATTTCAACCTTGGAGATTCTCATAATTATGTGTCTTGAGGCTGATCTTCCTGTGGAATATCTTAATGGTGTTCTCTCTATTTCCTGAATTTGAATGTTGTGTCTTGCTAGGTTGGGGAAGTTCTCCTGGATAATAACTTGAATTGTGTTTTCCAACGTGGTTCCATTCTCCCCATCTCTTTCAGATACTCCAATCAATCATAAGTTCAGTATTTTTACACAGTCCCGTATTTCTCAGAAGTTTTGTTTGTTCCTTTGTATTCTTTTTGCTCTAATCTTGTCTGGATGCCTTATTTCAGCAAGATGGTCTTCAAGGTCTTCAAACTCTGATATCCTTTCTTCCACTTGATTGATTTGGCTATCGATACTTGTGTATACTTCATGGAGTTCTTGTTCTGTGTTTTTCAGCTCCATCAGGTCATTTACATCCTTTTCTAAACTGGATATTCTGGTTAGCAGTTCCAGTAACCTTTTATCAAGGCTCCTTGCTTATTTGCATTAGGTTAGAACATGCTCTTTTAGCTCAGCAGAATTTGTTATTACCCACATTCTCAAACCTACTTCTGTCAATTCATTCATCTTAACCTTTATCTAATGCTGGAGAGGGATTATGATCATGTGGAGGTGAAGTGTTCTCAGCATTTTTTGTTGATTCTTCCTCAACTTCATGAGTTTGTCAAGTTTCAATATTTGAGGCTGCTTGACCCTTGGATGTGGTTTGTGTGTGGACTTTTTCTGTCGTTGACTCTGTTGTTGTTGCTGTCTGTTTGTTTGTTTTTATTTCTATAGGTCACTCTTCTGTAGGGCTGTTTCAGTTTCCTGGGGGTTCACTTCAGGCCCTATTCATCTGGATCACTCCCGCTCCTGGAGATGTCATTCATGGAGACTGCAGAACAGCAAAGATGGGTGCCTAGTCTTTTCTCTGGGATCTCTGATCTCAAGAGGCATCAAGCTGATGCCAGTAGGAACTCTTTTGTATAGGGTGTCTGGCAACCCTTGTTGGAAGGTCTCACTTAGTTGGGTGCCACAGGGAGCAAGACCTGTTTTATGAAGCACTTTGTCTCTTGATGGAGGGGGTGTGCTTTGCTGGGGGAAAAACCCACTAATCTGGGCTGCCTGGATTCCTCAGAAATAGCAAGAGAAAAGACTGTCTGCTGGTCCATGGAGACTGTGGCCACCCTTCCCTCTATGGGCTCAGGCCCAGGAAGATCAGCGTTCTGCACCTAAGGTCCTGGCTGGAGTTGTTGGAGTTTTTGCAGGGAGGTCCCAAGTGCTGGGAGGGATGGGTCAAGGTTAGACCTAAAGATGCACTCTGGCCGCAGTCTGCCACAGCCAGCGTGTTGGGCTCTGGGGGATATCTCTTGTGACCTAGCCGTTCTGTCTCCCTGGCTCCAGCAGAGGAAAAGCATGGCCCGGAGTTATAGAGATGGCTGTAGCCCTTCCCTCACCCTGAAAGCCTAGCGTGTTAGGCAGCTATCAGTCCCAGTGCTGACTGCCGCCCCTCCCCCAAGAAGCTCAAAGACTTAGACAGCAGGCAGCTGCAGCTGTGGTGCTGGTCGTCCCTCCCCCAAGGAATTTGGTACCCTTAAGTAGATTTCAGGTGAGAGGCTGTGTAGAGTCTGTATGACTTTGTGGTTGGAACCCTAGGCCCTGGTAGCATGGGTTCACGAGTGGGATCTTCCTATCCGTGAGTTGCACAGTGCCCTGGAAAAATCACGACTTCCCAGGCTGAGTAGCATGCTCACTGACCGCCTCCCTTGGCTAGGGGATGGGGGATCCCCTGCTTCGTGTGGATCTCAGGTGGGCCACCTCACCACAGTGCTCTTCCTTGCTCTCCATGGGTCACAACAGCCACCAAGTCAGTTTTGATGAGAGAACATGGATACTTCGGTTGCCAGTGCAGGATTCACATGCTGTCATGGTTCTTTTCAATGGGAGTTTCTGATCACTTTTGCTTCTAGTTGGCCATGTTGGCCCTGCACCAAGGCTGTTATTAATGTCCCCACTTTCATTTCTGATTTTAGTTTGGGTGTCTTATCTCTTTTCTTCTTTGTCTGGCTCTCTAAAGATTTGCTAGTTTTGTCAATCTATCCAAAGGACTAATTTTTTTTTTTTTTTTTTCAGTTTTGGTGTCTTATCTCTTTTCTTCTTTGTTTGGCCCTCCAAAGATTTGCTAGTTTTGTCAATCTAGCCAAAGGACTTTTTTTTTTTTTTTTCTCTATTGTTTCTCTATTATCATTCTTCTTAAAAAAATCTGTTCTAATCTTCATTATTTCATTTATTTTGCTAGTATTCTGTTTAGTTTTCTCTTCTTTTTCTATTTCTTTTAAGGGTAAAGGTAGGTTACTGATTTGAAATTTTTATTGTTTTATGATATGGGTATTCAATCCTATAAATTTTCCTCTTAGCAATGCCTTTGATGCATACCATAAGTTTTGGTATGTTGTATTTTCATTTTCAATCCTCTCAAACTGTTTTCTAATTCTCTGGTAATTTCTTATTTGATTCACTGTCTGTGTGAGTGTGTGTGGTTTAATTTTTACATATTTTGAATTTTACAGTTTTTGTTATTTTCTTCTAGTTTCATTCCATTGTGGTCACAGATGATACTTGTATGTTATTGTATTAATCAGGGTTCTCCCTGACTTAGTTTTAGTCAGGGAGACTGAACTAATATATATATATATATATATATATATATATATATATATATATATATATATATGAGTTTATTAGGGATAATTGGCTTACATGATCATAAGGTGAAGTCATGCAACAGGTCATCTGCAAGCTGGGGAAGAAAGATGCCAGTAGTGGTTCAGTCCAAGTCTAAGAGCCTCAAAGGTAGGGAAACCAACAGTGCAACCTTCAGCCTGCAGTCAAGACCTGAGATCCCCTGGAAAACCACTGATGTAAGTCCAAGAGTACAAATGCCAAAGAATCTGGAGTCTAATGTCCAAGGACAGGAGAAACAGAAGGAAGCATCTAACACACTAGAAAGAAGAAAGCCAGAAAACTCAGGAAGCCAGCTTATCCCATTTTCTTCCACTGCTTTATTCTAGCTTTGCTGGCAGATGATTGGATGGTGTCCACCAACACTGAGGGTGGGTATTCATCTTTCGGCCCACTGACTCAAATGTCAGTCTCTTCTGGCAACACCCTCACAGACACACCAAGAAACAACGCTTTACTAGCTATCTAGACACCCTTCAATCCAAGCAAGTTGACATTTAATATTAACTATCACAGCTATCAATATTTTAAAATTAACTGAAACTTGTTTTGTGTTTTAACATATGTAGAATTCTGAAAAAATTCCTATGTGCAGTTGACAACGTATATCCTCCTGTTGTTCAGCAGAGGGTTCTATATATGCTAGGACTACTTGTTTTATTTTTTTTTTTAATTTTTATTTTTATTTTTTTTTAGTATTATACTTTAAGTTCTAGGGTACATGTGCATAACGTACAGGTTTGTTACATATGTATACTTGTGCCATGTTGGTGTGCTGCACCCATCAACTCGTCAGCACCCATCAATTCATCATTTATATCATGTATAACTCCCCAGTGCAAACCCTCCCTCCTCCCCCCTCCCCATGAGAGGCCCCAGTGTGTGATGATCCCCTTTCCGAGTCCAAGTGATCTCATTGTTCAGTTCCCATCTATGAGTGAGAACATGCGGTGTTTGGTTTTCTCTTCTTGTGATAGTTTGCTAAGAATGATGGTTTCCAGCTGCATCCATGTCCCTACAAAGGACGCAAACTCATCATTTATTATGGCTGCATAGTATTCCATGGTGTATATGTGCCACATTTTCTTAATCCAGTCTGTCACAGATGGACATTTGGGTTGATTCCAAGTCTTTGCTGTTGTGAATAGTGCCACAATAAACATACGTGTGCATGTGTCTTTGTAGTAGAATAATTTATAATCCTTTGGGTATATACCCAGTAGTGGGATGGCTGGGTCATATGGTACATCTAGTTCTAGATCCTTGAGGAATTGCCATACTGTTTTCCATAATGGTTGAACTAGTTTACAATCCCACCAACAGTGTAAAAGTGTTCCTATTTCTCCACATCCTCTCCAACACCTCTTGTTTCCTGACTTCTTAATGATTGCCATTCTAACTGGTGTGAGATGGTATCTCATTGTGGTTTTGATTTGCATTTCTCTGATGGCGAGTGATGATGAGCATTTTTTCATGTGTCTGTTGGCTGTATGAATGTCTTCTTTTCAGAAATGTCTGTTCATATCCTTTGCCCACTTTTTGATGGGGTTGTTTGCTTTTTTCTTGTATATTTGTTTGAGTTCTTTGTAGATTCTGGATATTAGCCCTTTGTCAGATGAGTAGGTTGCAAAAATTTTCTCCCATTCTGTAGGTTGCCTGTTCACTCTTATGGTAGTTTCTTTTGCTGTGCAAAAGCTCTTTAGTTTAATTAGATCCCATTTGTCAATTTTTGCTTTTGCTGCCGTTGCTTTTGGTGTTTTAGACATGAAATCCTTGCCCATGCCTATGTCCTGAATGGTACTACCTAGATTTTCTTCTAGGGTTTTTATGGTATTAGGTCTAACATTTAAGTCTCTAATCCATCTTGAATTATTCTTCGTATGAGGGGTAAGGAAAGGATCCAGTTTCAGCTTTGTACTTATGGCTAGCCAATTTTTCCAGCACCATTTATTAAATAGGGAATCCTTTCCCTATTTCTTGTTTCTCTCAGGTTTGTGAAAGATCAGATGGCTGCAGATGTGTGTTATTATTTCTGAGGACTCTGTTCTGTTCCATTGGTCTATATCTCTGTTTTGGTACCAGTACCATGCTGTTTTGGTTACTGTAGCCTTGTAGTATAGTTTGAAGTCAGGTAACGTGACACCTCCAGCTTTGTTCTTTTGACTTAGGATTGTCTTGGCAATGCGAGCTCTTTTTTGGTTCCATATGAACTTTAAAGCAGTTTTTTCCAATTCTGTGAAGAAACTCATTGGTAGCTTGGTGGGGATGACATTGAATCTATAAATAACCTTGGGCAGTATGGCCATTTTCACAATATTGATTCTTCCTATCCATGAGCATGGTATGTTCTTCCATTTGTTTGTGTCCTCTTTTATTTCACTGAGCAGTGGTTTGTAGTTCTCCTTGAAGAGGTCCTTTACATCCCTTGTAAGCTGGATTCCTAGGTATTTTATTCTCTTTGAAGCAATTGTGAATGGAAGTTCATTCCTGATTTGGCTCTCTGTTTGTCTGTTACTGGTGTATAAGAATGCTTGTGATTTTTGAACATTAATTTTGTATCCTGAGACTTTGCTGAAGTTGCTTATTAGCTTAAGGAGATTTTGGGCTGAGACAATGGTGTTTTCTAAATATACAATCATGTCATCTGCAAACAGGGACAATTTGACTTCCTCTTTTCCTAACTGGATACCCTTGATTTCTTTCTCTTGCCTGATTGCCCTAGCCAGAACTTCCAACACTATGTTGAATAGGAGTGGTGAGAGAGGGCATCCCTGTCTTGTGCCAGTTTTCAAAGGGAATTTTTCCAGTTTTTGCCCATTCAGAATGATATTAGCTGTCGGTTTGTCATAAATAGCTCTTATCATTTTGAGGTACGTTCCATCAATACCGAATTTATTGAGCGTTTTTAGCATGAAGGGCTGTTGAATTTTGTCAAAAGCCTTTTCTGCATCTATTGAGATAATCATGTGGTTCTTGACTTTGGTTCTGTTTATATGCTGGATTATGTTTATTGATTTGCGAATGTTGAACCAGCCTTGCATCCCAGGGATGAAGCCCACTTGATCATGGTGGATAAGCTTTTTGATGTGCTGCTGAATCCGGTTTGCCAGTATTTTATTGAGAATTTTTGCATCGATGTTCATCAGGGATATTGGTCTAAAATTCTCTTTTTTTGTTGTGTCTCTGCCAGGCTTTGGTATCAGGATGATGTTGGCCTCATAAAATGAGTTAGGGAGGATTCCCTCTTTTTCTATTGATTGGAATAGTTTCAGAAGAAATGGTACCAGCTCCTCCTTGTACCTCTGGTAGAATTCAGCTGTGAATCCATCTGGTCCTGGACTTTTTTTGGTTGGTGGGCTATTAATTGTTGCCTCAATTTCATAGCCTGCTATTGGTCTATTCAGGGATTCAACTTCTTCCTCGTTTAGTCTTGGGAGAGTGTAAGTGTCCAGGAAATTATCCATTTCTTCTAGATTTTCTAGTTGATTTGCGTAGATGTGTTTATAGTATTCTCTGATGGTTGTTTGTATTTCTGTGGGGTCGGTGCTGATATCCCCTTTATCATTTTTTATTGCGTCTATTTGATTCCTCTCTCTTTTCTTCTTTATTAGTCTTGCTAGCGGTCTGTCAATTTTGTTGATCTTTTCAAAAAACCAACTCCTGGATTCATTGATTTTTTGGAGGGTTTTTTGTGTCTCTATCTCCTTCAGTTCTGCTCTGATCTTAGTTATTTCTTGCCTTCTGCTAGCTTTTGAATGTGTTTGCTCTTGCCTCTCTAGTTCTTTTAATTGTGATGTTAGAGTGTCAATTTTAGATCTTTCCTGCTTTCTCTTGTGGGCATTTAGTGCTATAAATTTCCCTCTACACACTGCTTTAAATGTGTCCCAGAGATTCTGGTATGTTGTATCTTTGTTCTCATTGGTTTCAAAGAACATCTTTATTTCTGCTTTCATTTCGTTATGTACCCAGTAGTCATTCAGGAGTAGGTTGTTCAGTTTCCATGTAGTTGAGCGATTTTGATTCAGTTTCTTAGTCCTGAGTTCTAGTTTGATTGCACTGTGTTCTGAGAGACAGTTTGTTATCATTTCTGTTCTTTTACATTTGCTGAGGAGTGCTTTACTTCCAATTATGTGGTCAATTTTGGAATAAGTGTGATGTGGTGCTGAGAATAATGTATATTCTGTTGATTTGGGGTGGAGAGTTCTATAGATGTCTATTAGGTCCGCTTGGTGCAGAGATGAGTTCAATTCCTGGCTATCCTTGTTAACTTTCTGTCTCGTTGATCTGTCTAATGTTGACAGTGGAGTGTTGAAGTCTCCCATTATTATTGTATGGGAGTCTAAGTCTCTTTGTAAGTCTCTAATGACTTGCTTCATGAATGTGGGTGCTCCTGTATTGGGTGCATATATATTTAGGATAGTTAGCTCTTCCTGTTGAATTGATCCCTTTACCATTATGTAATGGCATTCTTTGTCTCTTTTGATCTTTGATGGTTTAAAGTCTGTTTTATCAGAGACTAGGATTGCAACCCCTGCTTTTTTTTGTTCTCCATTTGCTTGGTAGATCTTCCTCCATCCCTTTATTTTGAGCCTATGTATGTCTGTGCACGTGAGATGGATCTCCTGAATACAGCAGACTGATGGGTCTTGACTCTTTATCCAGTTTGCCAGTCTGTGTCTTTTAATTGGAGCATTTAGTCCATTGACATTTAAGGTTAATATTGTTGTGTGTGAACTTGATCCTGTCATTATGATATTAACTGGTTATTTTGCTCGATAGTTGATGCAGTTTCTTCCTAGCCTCGATGGTCTTTACATTTTGGCATGTTTTTGCAATGGTTGGTACCGGTTGTTCCTTTCCATGTTTAGGGCTTCCTTCAGGGTCTCTTGTAAGGCATGCCTGGTGGTGACAAATTCTCTAAGCATTTGTTTATCTGTAAAGGATTTTATTTCTCCTTCACTTATGAAACTTAGTTTGGCTGGATATGAAATTCTGGGTTGAAAATTCTTTTCTTTAAGAACGTTGAATATTGGCCCCCACTCTCTTCTGGCTTGTAGAGTTTCTGCCGAGAGATCTGCTGTTAGTCTGATGGGCTTCCCTTTGTGGGTAACCCGACCTTTCTCTCTGGCTGCCCTTAAGATTTTTTCCTTCATTTCAACTTTGGTGAATCTGGCAATTATGTGTCTTGGAGTTGCTCTTCTGGAGGAGTATCTTTGTGGCGTTCTCTGTATTTCCTGAATTTGAATGTTGGCCTGCCCTACTAGGTTGGGGAAGTTCTCCTGGAGGATATCCTGAAGACTGTTTTCCAACTTGGTTCCATTTTCCCCCTCACTTTCAGGCACCCCAATCAGACGTAGATTTGGTCTTTTTACATAATCCCATACTTCTTGCAGGCTTTGTTCATTTCTTTTTCTTCTTTTTTCTTTTGGTTTCTCTTCTCACTTCATTTCATTCATTTGATCCTCAATCGCTGATACTCTTTCTTCCAGTTGATCGAGTCGGTTACTGAAGCTTGTGCATTTGTCACATATTTCTCGTGTCATCGTTTTCATCTCTGCCATTTCGTTTATGATCTTCTCTGCATTAATTAGTCTAGCTGTCAATTCTTCCACTCTTTTTTCAAGATTTTTAGTTTCTTTGCGCTGGGTACGTAATTCCTCCTTTAGCTCTGAGAAGTTTGATGGACTGAAGCCTTCTTCTCTCATCTCGTCAAAGTCATTCTCTGACCAGCTTTGATCCGTTGCTGACGATGGGCTGCGCTCCTTTGCAGGGGGAGATGCGCTCTTATTTTTTGAATTTCCAGCTTTTCTGCCCTGCTTTGTCCCCATCTTTGTGGTTTTATCTGTCTCTGGTCTTTGATGATGGTGACGTACTGATGGGGTTTTGGTATAGGTGTCCTTCCTGTTTGATAGTTTTCCTTCTGACAGTCAGAAGGACTCTCTGTTGGTCTGTTGGAGATTGCTTGAGGTCCACTCCAGACCCTGTTTGCCTAGGTATCAGCAGCAGAGATTGCTGAAGATAGAATATTGCTGAACAGCGAGTGTTCCTGTCTGATTCTTCCTTTGGAACTTTCCTCTCAGGGGTGTACTCCACCCTGTGAGGTGTGGGGTGTCAGACTGCCCCTAGTGGGGGATGTCTCCCAGCTAGGCTACTCAGGGGTCAGGGACCCACCTGAGCAGGCAGTCTGTCCGTTTTCAGATCTCAACCTCCGCGTTGGGAGATCCACGGCTCTTCCCAAAGCTATCAGACAGAGTTGTTCGCGTCTGCCCCGGCCCCCGCTGCTTCCCCTGTTGGTCTTCAGCTGTGCGCTGTCCTCAGAGGTGGAGACTAGAGACAGGCAGGCTTCCTTGAGCTGCTGTGAGCTCCACCCAGTTTGAGCTTCCCAGAGGCTTTGTTTACCTACTTAAGCCTCAGCAATGGCGGGAGCCCCTCCCGCAGCCTCGCTGTTGCCTTGTGGATAGATCGCCGCAGACTGCTGTGTTAGCAGTGAGGGAGGCTCTGTGGGCGTGGGACCCTCCCGGCCAGGTGTGGGATATATTCTCCTGATGTGCCTGTCTGCTTAAAGCGGAGTATTGGGGTGGGAGTTACCCAATTTTCCAGGTGTTGTGTGTCTCAGTTCCCCTTGCTAGGAAATCGGATTCCCTTCCCTCTTGCACTTCCAGGTGAGTCGATGCCTCGCATTGCTTCAGCTCTCGCTGGTCAGGCTGCAGCAGCTGACCAGCACCGATTGTCCGGCACTCCCTAGTGAGATGACCCCAGTACCTCAGTTGAAAATGCAGAAATCACCGGTCTTCTGTGTCGCTCGCGCTGGGAGTTGGAGACTGGGGCTGTTCCTATTCGGTCATCTTGCTCCGCCCCCCCGACTACTTGTTTTATAATGTTGTATAAGTCTCTTAATTTTTATTGATCTTCTGTCTAGATATTTTACCCATTATTTAATTTGGTGTTTCAAAGTCTCTAGTTATTACCGTAGAATTGTCTTTTTTTTCCTTCAGTGTTTTTTGGTGTTTAAATATTTTGGGGCTCTGTTGTTTAATGCAGATACGTTCATAATTGTTACATCTTCTTGATGAGTTGGACTATTTTTCTTTTTACAAATAATGCTCTTCCTTGTCTCTTTTAACAGTTTTTCACTTAAAAATCTATTTTGTTTGCTGTTAATATGGTCACTTCAGTTCTCTTTTGATTACTTTTCATGTGTTTTATTCTTTCACTTTTTAAATTTATTCTTTCACTCTCAATATATTTTTTTCTTTTAATCTAAAATGAGTCTCCTGTAGATAGTATATAGTTAGATCATTTTTTACAATCCATTCTTTCAATATCTGTCTTTTGATTGCAGACTTTAACCTATCAACATTCAATGTAATTCACTTTAAAAGTGATTACTGATAAAGTACTTACTCCTGGCATTTTACTATTTGTTTTCTGTTTGTCTTATATCCTTTTTGTCCTTCATTTTCTTTACTATGGCCTTCCTTTGTATTTACTTGACTTTTTTTGTAGTGAAGAATTTTGATTCTCTTCTCATTTTCTTTGCGTGTACTTTCTGACATTTTCTTCCTGCTTAAGCTGGGGATTACATTTAACATCCTAAATTTATAACAATCTAGTTTGAAATATTACTAACTTAAGTTCAATAGCATGCAAAAACTCTACTCTCATACAGCTCCATCCCCACCTTTTTTATGTTGGTGTTCTCATAAAATACATTTTATATATGGTACAATGCAATTAAATAGAATAGAAGAACAATACATTAGAATTCAAAGAGCCATAAGTAATTTTCCAGGGACATTCATTTTGCACACTTCCTATTACTGAAAATGTGACCACATGATTTCAGCCCCAGGGGTTTCTTTGTTCTGAACACAATCCTAGAAATTTAATAGGAATAAGAATAATATTAATAACAGGAATAAAAAGCACTGTTTTGGAGGGTCCAAAATGCAAACTGAGATAGGTCACCATGAGGCAGTATAGTAAAGTAATTAGTAAGGTGGACCCTGCACTCAGAATAAATCTAGCTTCATCAATAGCCACATGATTTTTGTTAGGCTCATTAACCTATTTATACTTCATTTTTCTTATCCTAAAATAAAGATAATAATGCCTGCTTCAAGGGTTGGCAGAATAACTTATATAAGTCATGTAAATTGTCTATAACGGTGCCTGGCACATGGTTAGAACTCAATCAAACTAATTATTCTTATTATTAACCCCCAAACCTTATAATAGAATGAATGCATAAAAGTTTTGTTCATAGAACTTTTGTTTCTAAATTGCTATTTTATATCAAATTTTCACCTTGGAAAAAAATTGAACTTAGAATCTGAATTAATCTACTTCACATACACAAAAGATTGTGAAAAGCAATATTTCTCAAACTAGGTCTTGAGATCACAGCTGTGACTTACAAGAAATGTTGACTTTTTGTTCCAAAGATTATTTAAGTAAAAATTCTATTCTGGAGTGATATCTCACTACTGAAGACTGTTTTAATAAAATATGAGTTTTAGTGGTTTTAGTTATTAGTAAAATAAGACTTTAATGTCATAAAAATAACCCAGTGGAGCAATAACTAATTGTGGGAGATAATAAGATTAAGAACAGAGAGAATTTCACGCATAACTGATGTACTCATGCCAAGTGAATATCAATTAACGTATGGCAAGTGCTGGCTTTACTGTAATTCAATTTTTAAAAAGTTATAAAAAGACAATAATATCACAGTACATAGTAATATAGTAATGCCAAACTGAAATGAACCTGAACAGTAGCATTCACTTACATATTCAAATTACACAGTCATCTTTGTATATATAAACCTCAATTATTCATTAGTAGTAAGTAATAAGTAGCAATTATTAATAAATTTTTGATACATGCTATTTTCATACTTTGAGTACTGAATATTAAGATGCTAATAAATTAATTCATCAAAATAATGTATTGTTAAAAACAGTTTTATTATTTGGTTTAAGAAAGTAGCATCATCCATCACATTAAATTAATAGAACTGATTTTATCTAATCTATTGGTAGCTTTATTTGTAATTTGTGAATTTTTTTTGCATTTTTGCAGTATTTGTATAAAAGTTACATAAATAAGGAGTTTATATCTTGTTTATATTTGAATTCATTTAACAACTAAAATAATATAAAATATTTCAATCAACATATGGGAGTAGATAATTTTTTTTTTGAAGGGTAATATTTCTCAAGTTTGAAAAACTTTGGGATACCAGTTAAGATCTTGGGTTCTACAGTCAAATAGACTGGAGTTCTAACCACTGTTTTTTACTTCTTAATTATTTTTATAAATAATTTCAACTTTTATTTTAGATTCAGGGGGTACATGTTCAGATTTTTTACATGGAAATACTGTGTAATGCTGAGGTTTGGGGTATGGATGATCCAATCAGTCAGGCAGTGAGCATAGTACCAGTGAATAATTTTTAACCCTTTTCCTCTCTTCCCCTTCCCCACTCTAGTAGTGCCCAGTGTCTGTTTTTCCCATCTTTATGTCCATGTGTATTCAGTTTAGCTCTCACTTAAAAGTGAGAACATGTGATGTTGGTTTTCTGTTTCTGTACTAATTCACATAGGATTATGGCTTCTAGCTCCATTCATGTTGCTGCAAAGGACGTAATTACATTATTTTATATGGTTGTGTAGTATTCGATGGTGTATATGTACCAAATTTCCTTTATCCAATCCACCATTGATAGACACCTAGGTTGATTCCATGTCTTTGATATTGTGAATAAGACTGCAATGAACATATGAGTGCACGTGTTTTTTTGTAGGATGCTAATATTTGTTCTAACAGTAGCTAGTATTGAGACTTTGGACACGTTACTCTATCTTTCTAACCTTCAGTTTCTTCATGTGTTAAACAGAAATACTAATAGTACTCACCTCATAGGATTGTTGTGCGGATTAAATATTATAATTATGTGAACACTTATCACAGTCACTAACACATTTTTAAAGCTCAAAAATGTTAGATATTGATAGCTGTTATTGTGAACAATAGCAGTCTTTCTCATAGTGCACCTGGATTTGGTCTCAAAATCCTTTTTAACATAATGCTCAGGGAAGCTATTACAAATCAATTGGTGGTGGTTTTCAAATTGAAACATGTCTACCAATTGCTAGGTTAGCTATCATATCCATGCCATTAAAAAAATAATACTCAATTCCAGTAATTATTAGAGAAAGTCCTACTACGTATAATTCTGGCAGTAATATATGCTAATCTTTATATGCCCTCTATGGGGCTGTAATTTGACACTTCCTTGGATTAAGATACCAGTACAATGTTGCTACAAACATTGTTTTGTATTTGGAAAGATTGTTTGCCTTTAAATAGCAAGCTTATGGTTAAGGATATCAAGTTTCAGTTAGGCAAAACAGGTTCAAGGCATCTCTTGTACAACATGACTGTAGTTAATAACGATGTATGGTAGACTTAAAAATTGCTAATAGAGTAGATTTTAAGTTTTCTCACCTCCCCAGAAATGATAAATATGTGAGGTAATGCATATGTTAATTAGTTTAATATAGCTATTTCACAAAATGTACATATTTTAAAACATCATGTCGAATACCTAAAATATGTAGAAATTTATGTCGATTAATAATATTATAAGAATATGATTCCACTTCCAGCAATGTGGCAAACAAAATAACCTGAAAATCTTCCCTCTATCATACATTTAGAAATGTGAAATTATCTTATATTCTCTGTGTGTGTGTGCATATATATATATATAATTTAAAATATTTAGACATACAGTACTTTAATATACAGAAAATATACAATATTCTCTCTATATATATACTGAGAATATATTATGAGAATTATAAAAGGATATATTTAAGAGAATATATAAGAGAATTAAGAGCTCACATAAGAGTTCATAAAAGAATAAAGAAAAGCCTACAAACCCCAAATGGAAAGGAAACTCAAAAATAGTGCAAAATGGTGCCATTGTAGCTGTAGCTGCCCTGGAGGAAGTTGACTGGTCTCAGTAATCAAAGAAACATGAGTTTTAATGGCCTTGGGTTCACACAAAATGGGAAATTGTAATTCCCTAATGATTCTACCTAATGCCAGGAATCATTATAGGGCCTCAATCTCAGTGAATACAGACTATAAAAACTCCACTTGGGGTCCAGGAGCAATGGCTCACGCCTGTAACCTCAGTACTTTGGGAGGTTGAGGAAGGTAGATTACCTGAGGTCAGGAGGATCGCCTGAGGTCAGGAGTTCAGGATTAGCCTGACCAACATGGTGAAACCCCATCTCTACTAAAAATACAAAAATTAGCTGGAAGTGGTGGCGGACGCCTGTAATCCCAGCTACTTGGGAGGCTGAGGTAGGAGAATTGCTAGAATCCGGGAAGCGGAGGTTGCAGTGATCCAAGATTGCACCATTGCACTCCAACATGGAGTACAGGGCAAGACTCCATCAAAAAACTGAAAGAAAAGAAAAGAAAAGAAAAGAAAAGAAAAGAAAAGAAAAGAAAAGAAAAGAAAAGAAAAGAAAAGAAAAGAAAAGAAAAGAAAAGAAAGAAGAAAAGAAAAAGAAAGAAAGAAAGCTCCACTTATCATATAATAAAAAATACAGCAAAGAAGTTTTCTGTTGTTGTTGTTGTTGTTGTTGTTGTTGTTGTTGTTGTTTCACCCTTTGCCTAAATTACAAATAAAAAGTGTTCTCTAAAAATTCATAACAATAGGACATAGGCTGCGCCTGTGCATGCGCAGGGGGAGGAGTCCTTGGCTAAGCGGCGGAGGCGCTCAGTGGAGGTGAAAGCATTGGCAGAAGGAAAGCACAGCGGAAAAATGCAGAGCTGGAGTCCTGTTCCGTTCTCTCTTGGGAACTCCCGTCTCGCCTCGGGTTGCAATGGACCCCAACTGCTCGTGAGCCGCTGGTGCCTCCTGTGACTGCGCTGGCTCCTGCAAGTGGAAAGAGTGCAAATGCACCTCCTGCACATGAAAAAATACTCATCATCACTGGCCATCAGAGAAATGCAAACCAAAACCACAATGGGATACCATCTCACACCAGTTAGAATGGCAATCATTAAGAAGTCAGGAAACAACAGGTGCTGGAGAGGATGTGGAGAAATAGGAACACTTTTACACTGTTGGTGGGATTGTAAACTAGTTCAACCATTATGGAAAACAGTATGGCGATTCCTCAAGGATCTAGAACTAGAAGTACCATATGACCCAGCCATCCCATTACTGGGTATATACCCAAAGGATTATAAATCATGCTGCTATAAAGACACATGCACAAGTACGTTTATTGCGACACTATTCACAATAGCAAAGACTTGGAATCAACCCAAATGTCCATCTGTGACAGACTGGATTAAGAAAATGTGGCACATATACACCGTGGAAAACTATGCAGCCATAAAAAAGGATGAGTTTGTGTCCTTTGTAGGGACATGGATGCAGCTGGAAACCATCATTCTCAGCAAACTATCGCAAGAACAGAAAACCAAACACCTCATGTTCTCACTTATAGGTGGGAACTGACCAATGAGATCACTTGGACTCGGGAAGGGGAACATCACACACCGGGCCCTATCACGGGGAGGGGGAGGGGTGAGGGATTGCATTGGGAGTTATACCTGATGTAAATGACGAGTTGATGGGTGCTGACGAGTTGATGGGTGCAGCATACCAACATGGCACAAGTATACATATGTAACAAACCTGCACGTTATGCACATGTACCCTAGAACTTAAAGTATAATAAAAAAAAAAAAAAAAAAAAAGAAGAGCTGTTGCTCCTGCTGCCTTGTGGGCTGTGCCAAGTGTGTCCAGGTCTACATCTGCAAAGGGGCGTTGGAGAAATGCAGCGGCTGTGCCTGATATCGGTTCAGCCCTGCTCCCAAGTATAAATAGAGTGACCCGTAAAATCCAGGATTTTTTATTTTTTGATACAACCTTAACCCATTTGCTACATTCTTTTTTTCTGTGAGATATGTGAGTAATAAATTAAACACTAGACTTGAAAAAAAAATCATAACAATAGATCTGCCTTCACCTGATTAGGGAAACTGAATTTAGATTATCTGCAGGGTACTGCCAATAAATTAGAATAAAAATGTCTTTAGTCTGGTCGCAGCCCTTCACTGTTTCACAGAAACAATGTACACCTCAATGAAACAACATGTTCTCAGCTAGGGAAAAGGATTCCTTAAAGACTAGTACTTCTCAACATATGTTCAGGGACCATGAACATCAGTATCACCTGGAACTTGTTACAAATGCCCATTCTTGAGCCTCAACTAAGACCTACTAAATCAGAAGCCTAACCCTAACCCTAAGGAAATGTTGACATTTAACAATCTGTGTTTCAACAAGTCCTTCAGATGATACTAATTCAAGCTGAAGTTTGATAGCCACTTTTCTAGATAAAGCCCTACTGAAGATGAACCTACGATTCTAAGTCACAAAGCTTTCTAGAAAACTACATATCATAAGCAATTAAACATCATCTGACCTGTAACAGAGTTTGGGACAAACTTCACAATGTTGCACTGCATAGATTAAGAAATAAGGGTTACAAAGAACACTTGTATAAACTAAGGAAACCTACATATACAAGAGAAGAAAAGGTGTGAGACCCCTTTATTCTGGCATCACCAAGAAAGGTTTGCCAAGATCTGAAGGATGTTATTCCATAGTGTGGATCTATGACCCTGTAAAAGAAGATCACTCTCCTGTAATTCTACTGATTTTTAGAGTAAATGTGAGGAAACAATCTTGTTAGTAGATTACCACATAGATAGGTAGACATTAAGCTGTCTAGATTTCATGGGCCATATGTATAGAAAAATTTTATTGTGATGCTAGTCACAAAGAATCTGGAAAACTTGGTGTACATGAGTAATTGTTTGGTAGAGGAAAACATGGGTCTAATGACAAACTGAACGGATGCAAACTCCCTTGCTGGTAAAAGGGAGAGCCTCCGGTTCCAGTGTGATCTTTGTCAAGTCAACTCAAAGTGAATTCCCAGGGCCATTTTCAGACAGTCTTGTTCATTGCATCGCAACCGCTAAAGACAAAATTAATAATCTTGGAGATGAATCTAAGAAAGGTATTCATAGTACAGCACAGAGAAATGAAGGTAAAATATGAGAGATTCAGATACATAGAAAACTGAATTAAAAGGTTCAACGTCCATGAATTTTGAATTACAGAGAAGAGAATACATAAAATAGAAGAGTGACAACAGTCAAAGAAAAGAAAGGCTTATATTTTACCCTGAATTATGAAAGACACAAATAATCAGAAGCAAAAATCAGAGTTAAAACTGCAATGATAAATCAAACTAAATCCAAAGCTATACATATCAGGGTTAAACTGCACACTAAATATTAAAACATCTTAAAATCAATAGAGAGAAAAGGCATATTACTTACAAATAAAAAATAAACAGGAGACATCGCAGTGGTAATAGACATTAGAAGTGCATAAAACATCCTCAGTTTTGAAAGAAAACTACTTAGAATTTTATATCTAGACAAATTATTATTCAACAGTGATACCAATAAGTAACTATATAATAAAATTCAAAACAACTTAGTTGATGGTATAAAATCAAAGAATAGTGAAGTACTGGAAAATATGGTAAAACCGTAAGTGGTGGTTGAAGTTACAGCATTTTAATGTACTTATTCAGAAGGAGAATAAAAAAAGATATTGATTGACTTCACATATTGATTGACTTTAAACAGAGAGAGTCAAGTAGGTATGCACATTTTAAAGGGAAATCACAAAACTAATAGAAATAGACTATCTTTCCATACCAGTAGAGGGAAAATAAGAAAATATAAGGTAGAACAGGAGGGAAAAGAATGTATAGAAAAAGGAGGATAAGTAGAAAGCACATGGTAAGATAGTAGAAATAAATATATTCATATTTGTCATCACAACACATATAAATGGACTAAACTCACTAGTTAAAAGGCAAGTATTGATGGATTGGGCAGAAAAACAAATTTATTTATAAATTATTCATGAGAGATACATCTAAAATACAAGTACATGCAAAGATTCAATGTGAAGAGATGGAAATGGACATGCAGGCAAATATACAAAAGAAGGCTGATGAGACTATCTTAATATTAGACAAAGCAAATTTTAAGGTAAAAAAAAAAAAAAAAAAAAAAAAAAAAAAAAAAACCACTAGGAGTAAAAAGGGTCAATGCACAATAATAAAGTGAACAATTTATCAAGACTATAGCAGTTTTAAAAGTTGAATGCATTTAATAGCATAGCCTGAAAATATTCAAAACAAAATTGAAATAATTATAAGAATTTGATAGTTCACAATCATAGTGGAGTATTTTCACACTTCTTTCTCAAGGACACATATTAAAGTATCTCCATGATATTCCATTAGTTTTTCTTATTTCATTCTATTAGCATGATAAATTTTTAAGGTTTAACAGAAAGAAAATTTAACTAAATGATACAGGAAGTTACTTCAGTATGATAAGATTGTGGTTTATTACTATTCTCCTTAATTTTAGGATTTTTCCAACTTCCTATAATTCATACATATTATTTATATAAGTAAAATAAACTAATAAAATTTTACCTTAAAAATAAACAAAAAGTAAAAATAATTATTTCTGTAGCATATAGCATAATGCTTAGCACAGATTAGACTTTCATTTAGAAATGGTTGAACTACACTCAAGATCATTTGAAAGACTCTATGGCAATATGTAGTAGAAAGAACACTCTTCTAGGAGACTTGAGTTTAGTAGAACTCTGCCATTTACTATTTATATAGTCTTCAGAAATTCACAGTATAAGCTATATTTGCCTTACTTTAAAATGTATACAATAAATTCTTTGCTGACAACCTCAAAAAACTATGATACTCAAATGAGATAATGTATGTAAACATGTTCTGGAAACAATAAAATTCAACGAAATGCAGCCTACTATTAAAAGTACACCCAGCTGAATAGGAGTTAGTTCATCAGTTGTCATCACCCCCACTTTTATGCAGTAAAAGTCTGGCCATGAAAACCATGCTGTATTTCGACAGAGAAACCAGGTACAATACACAGTGTCAAGGAGTAACAAGTCATGGTGAGTACCATTATAGGTGGTTACTATAGTTTAGATGTTTGTTCCAAAAAGCTCATGTTGAAATTTAATTCCAATATTGGAGTTGGGGACTAATGGGAAGTGTTTGAATCATGAAGGCAGATGCCTTATGAATAGATTAATTCCCTCCTTGGCAGAGGTGAGGAGTGGGTGGGCGGGTGGGTGATTGAGTTCTTACGCTTCTCAGTTCCCAAGACTGTTGGTTGTTGAAAAGAGTTTGGCACCTTTCTCCCCTCTGTCTTACTTCTGCTGTCACCATGTGATCTCTGTAAATTCCAGCTCATCTTTGCCTTCTGTCTTGAGGGGAAGCAGCTGGATGCCCTCACCTGATGCCCAATTTTGAACCTTCCAGGCAGCAGAACTGAGCTGAATAAATCTCTTTGCTTTTTAAATTACCCAGCTTCAGGTGCTCATTTACAGCAACACTAAACTAGCAAAGACAGTGGCTCATGTAGAAATGGCAGTAAGGCAGGCATTGTTCTGATTTAATCAGATCTATCCAGGTGGTCTTGTTGCATCAGCAATGCAACAAATAGGGTTTCTGCAGAATTTTTCCCACAATATCAAGTAGAGCAGTTTGCTGGGAACTGAGTCCACTGTGTAGCTTTATCAAATAACATGATTTCAGTGACACTGGGAGGACAGTAGTAGTAATATTAACAAAGGTAAATTCTAATACAGTATTTGCAATGTGCTTCTCACCCTTCACAGAATACATCTGAATAAAATAAGAGTATTCCCCTTTCCATTTTGAGTGGTGAATTTGGCTAAGCAAGCAGAGTTCCTCTGTAGGGTAGGGGGGATAATGAGCAGAAATGGGAGGACAAGTAGGCTGAACTTAGCTCTGAAGCTCAAAAACTGTATGCCATGGAATGCTGACACTCAAGGGGTTGCATCCTCATCTTTTCTGATTTGGGGAAGGAGGTTGGAGGCAGTGGAACACTATCTGCCATCTTTTGAAGTAAACACAACACCATCACCACTATCACTATCACCTCCAATCCTACTAATTCTGCTTGCAAAAACAATAAGCTCATGTCAAGACTTAATTTCCCAAATAGTGTCCCCTTTTGATCCTTTGACCATTGCACATTTTGTTGGCTTCTTTGACTTACTGGAAGGCTGTTTTCTCAATCTAAATCTTTCCTAATACTACCTAAAGCGTTTGCTGAAGCCAAGAAATTTCAAATATAGTTTACACCAATCTAATTGGCTTAAGATTTCTTTTTCTTTTCCTTTTCTTTTCTTTTTTTTTTTTTTTTTTTTTTTTTTTTTTTTTTTTTTTTTTTTTTGAGACGGAGTCTTGCTCTGTCGCCTGGGCTGGAGTGTAGTGGCCGGATCTCAGCTCACTGCAAGCTCCACTTCCCGGGTTTTACACCATTCTCCTGCCTCAGCCTCCGGAGTAGCTGGGACTACAGGCGCCTGCCACCTCGCCCGGCTAGCTTTTTGTATTTTTAGTAGAGACGGGGTTTAACAGTGTTAGCCAGGATGGTCTCGATCTCCTGACCTTGTGATCCGCCCGTCTCGGCCTTCCAAAGTGCTGGGATTACAGGCTTGAGCCACCGCGCCCGGCTGGCTTAAGATTTCTATCTGTCGTCTTGTTTCAATTTTATGACTAAACTTTAAACTGATTTCTTAGAACTTTCAGGTGATCCTACTATAATTCTTAGTCTATCTTCGTCCTCTTTTCCCCTGCTTCGAACAACTATTTCGCACCTTTGCAAGCATCTAATATTGTCTCCCCTTTCCTCACTCTCAACTGATTAACATGATTATGTCATGGAGGAAATACAGGCTATCTTCAGAGACCTACTCTAAATCCTAACACCACATTTACCCATCTAACTAAATCTGTACCCACATAATCTGCTTTACTCCAATTATGGATTTTTTTTTTCCTGAAAATAACTTTTCTCTCCTACATCATCAATTTATTCCTATACACTAGGTCTTCAACCTACAAAGATGCTGAAATAGCTCACATCTTACAATATCATCATCAACAAAATTTCCTAAACCCCAAATTTCATATAGGTTACCACTTCTTCACTTCTTATCTGTGATAACTTTCGTAGCAACCCACATTTAAAAGTGTTGTCTACACATAATTCTCTTCAGTTTTCCACATGTCAGTGTTTTCCAAATACATTATAGTTAAGTTTTGTTCTCAGCACTTCATTGAAACCACATATTGTGATCCCCAGTGACCTCCACAATTTTTTAAAACCTAGGGTCAATTCTGATCCTAATTTTATTTGTTTTCTCAGCAGCATTTGACACAATATATCACTTTTCCTGTTCATGAAGCACATTCTTCACCTGGTTTGATGTGGATTGGAACTTTCAGCTGCCCAGTCTCTGGAGAGGGGAGGGGGACTGGGTATTGAGCTCAACCATATGGCCAGTTAGTTAATCAATCATGCTTACATAATGAAAAAAAATATAAAATTCTGGACAGTGAAACTCAGGGATGATTCCTGGTTGATGAGCATATCAATGTACTGGGAGGATGGCACACTCTGACTCCATTGGGACAGAAGCGCTTTTGATGGGAACCCTTCTAGATCTTGCCCTCTGTTCTTTTTCATCTGGATATTCATCTAAAATCTTTATAACAAAATGGTAAGCATTTTGTGTGTGGTGCTTCCTGAGCACTGTGAGTCATATAATTAATTATTAAACTTCAATAATCTTCATCTAGTTTATAGGGACCTAGTGTATAGGGATACATTTGGTGGTGTGGGAGGCCCCAAATTTCTAGTCAGCTATGCAGAAAAGAGGGTAGGCTGGGGATTCCTCATATGGCTGGAATCTGAAGTAAAGGCAGTCTTCTTGAGGCCCTTGCCCTTTAACTTCTGGGTTTTGATGCTAACTCCAGGTAGATAATGTCAGGATTGAATTGGATTGTAGGACACTCCGTTCCTTCTGAGTGAAACTGAGGTGTCTGAAAATTGGTGTCAAAATGCAATCACCTCCTCGCAACATATTTGCCACACAGTCTGACATCTGTTTATTTTAAAGTAGACATTTTGACTGTTGAATTTTTTCTGAGATGGAGTTTCACTCTTGGTCCCCAGGCTGGAGTACAATGGCGTGATCTCGGCTCACTGCAGCCTCTGCCTACTGGGTTCAAGAGATTCTCCTGCCTCAGCTTCCCAAGTAGCTGGGATTACAGGCCTGCACCACCAAGCCTAGCTCATTTTGTAATTTTTTTAGTAGAGACAGGATTTCACCATGTTGGCCAGACTGGTCTCGAACTCGTGACCTCAGGTAATCATCCACCTGCCTCAGCCTCCCAAAGTGCTGGGATTACAGATGTGAGCCACCGTGTCTGGCTGACAACTGATATTTGATATGTGAAGTCAACACCAATTTTCTGTTTTCTTATTTAATCTTCCAATCAATTAACTGTTAAATTTGATGCTGTGTGGGTTCCAGTGTGTATAGAACCTGGCACCATATTGGTGTTATATTAATGTTAAATATCAGCAACGTTAAAACCACATAACCCTGCAAGTCATTACAAAGAATGAGTCATCACTCCTTGATATAAATGAACCCGTAAGTCATTACAAAGAATGAGTCATCACTCCTTGATATAAATGAACTTTAAACATTTTATGCATTTAAAGGTTTGAGAGATTTTCTATTAATATTTATGGGAATAAATGTTAAGCTTTTAGTTAAAAATGTGTTAAATCTCAAGCAGGGAAGAATAATGGATATCATAAAACACAAAGAAGGGAATACATTTTAAAATTGCTTTCAATTCTCTTGATGATTTAAATCTCAAGAGGGAATCAGCATGAAATATCCACTACATGTTGTTTCAATTAGAATAAACTGAAAAAAGATTAGTTGTCTTCATCGGGCATCAAATATTGTATACAAAGTCAGTATTTTACTTGCAAAATGTTTATTAATTATTTGGTCTTCCTTTAAAGTTATATATGAAGATCTACTCAGATAAGATGCTGCCATTACTCAGAATTAATATTTCAGTAAATGTGCTTTATTTCAGCAAGGACACTGGCATTCAGTAGGTAGGGTGTTTGTTATACATGCATAAAAGTACCTATATAATAAATGCCATACCAAAAATATACACTAAAAACACATTTTCTTCATTGTGTTTATGTCACATTGTCAGAGATTCGCTTGCCTTAAATGACATCCATCTTCTGTGCCATTGTTTTTGCCCTTAGGAGCGTAGAAAGTTTCTGGACTTGATTTGAAAATATGGCTACATTTGTTCTAATTCTATTTCTTCTCAAGATACACGTGCCTTGAGGGGAAAAAAAAAAGAAAAAAAAAACAGATCTAGAAAGCAGAAAGAGAAAGTATTTTCTTTTTTTCTCCACCCCATTGGTACCATCCAGAAATGGAGTATTGATATTTATTATTTGTATCAAAAGGGAACCAGATCTGACTCATAGATGCTTCAGCGTTGTAGAGTAGTGTATTTGTATTCTAGGGCTGCTGTAACAAACTGTGTGACTTAAATAACAGAAATTTATTGTTGCGTAGTTCTGCAGGCTAGATATCTGAGATCAAGGTGTTGGCAGGTCCATTTTTCCTTTGAAGACACAAGGGAAAGATCTGTTCCAAGTTTGTCTCCTAGCTTTTGGCAGTGTAACTCCAGTCTTCATATGGCATTATCCCCGTGGGTTCAAATTTCCTTTTCTTATGAGGACAACAGTCATAGCGGTTTAGGGGCACAGCCTACCCCAGTATGACCTCATCATAACTTAACTAAAAGTGTAATGCAGCAGCCACAATGTGGAAAGGAGTTCAATCCCTTTGCCCTGGGTGACCCCACTCCCTCATTCTTCAATAGGCAGGACCCCTGGCACATGACTACGGAACAGCTGCGATACCTATGGCTGAACAAATATACTGGTCGTGGCTCTGAATTTCCTGGGGCAAGACTCCCAGAGGCAACTGACTGCCCCCACTGCCACTGCCACAGCAGTGGTCAAGACCCTGTTGCTGATCATCTGGTGGAAAATAACAAAAAGCCTGAAGTCTACACCTGAACTTACAGTATGCCACAGTCATCATATGGAGAGTAGACCTGTCTCTTCTCCCTCTGAGCTACTGACCCCCAACTCCCCAACAAGCAGAGCCTCCAGCTCACACCAGTAGTGCAGCCACCCCACCCCCAGTAGCAGCTTCTCCATATTTCTGGGAGGTGGAGACCTCAGGAGCAATCAAAAGCTCCTCTGCCCCTGCCTCTGTGGTGGCATTAACCCTGTTACCTTAGAGCTGGTGAAGGAGCAAAGACCCTAAATGCCTTATCCACACCTCCAGCAAGCTACAGCAGACTCAAAGAAAGAAGGCCAGTCTGCACCCCATGGGTCCCTCCCCATGCCAACCCACGAATCCTCACCAGTCAGGGCCCCACTGGCTTGGGTTCACATCATGGATTCCCCCTGTCCTGGGCAGAACACACTGAGCGATTGCTGCTGTACATCTCTCTGGGGTCTAGTTCCAGGAAATAAGTGAAAGACCCTCGGCCACAATCTCTGCTGAAGTTCCTTCCTTTGCTGCCTTTAAGTTGGGAAGGGAACACAAACCCTGAGATTGTGCCAAAGCTGTGATGGGCAGTCTTGGAAGGCCAAGTCATGATTGGGTCTTGCTTTTTTATCCAACTTGCCACCTTGTGTCTTTTAATTGTGGCCTTTAACCAATTCACATTCAAATTTAGTATTGCTATGTGTGGATTTCACCCTGTCATTGTGTTGTTAGCTGGTGTGAGAGGAGCCCACAACTTCAGAGCATTGAGAGGGAGCACAGTTGCAACTGTGAGAAAATATAAGGGAGACGTGACTGAACAAGAGCCAACCTACTGACTGTTATGCCAAAGCACCATCTACTAAATCACACCCCAAAACTTCAACACCAAAAATACTTTGCTAACATATGCCCCTGTAAAACCAAAGACAAGAAGTCAGCTACAAATAAAGAGCCTGCATAAAGTCTTAGACCTGTGAAAACACCCTAAAAAGCAGTCTGCTGACTTTACTCAATCTATACCACAGATAAAGGAATATCCACAAACAGAGATGAGAAAGAACTAACACCAGAACTCTGGCAACTCAAATGAATAGAGTGTCTTGTGTCTTCCAAACGACTGTACTAGTCTTTCAACAGGGTTTCTTAACAGAGTCAAGATGGCTGAAATGATAGAAATAGAATTCAGAATATGGATAGGAATGAAGATCATTGAGATTCTGAAGGAGGGCAAAACCTGATCCAAGGAAAATAAGAATCACAATAAAGTAGTACAGGAGCTAAAAGATGAAATAATCAGTATAAACAAGAACCCAACTACCCTGATAGTGCTCAAAAGCATACTACAAGAATTTTATAATGCGATTGCAAGCATTAATAGCAGAATAAAACAAGCCAAGGATAGAATCTCAGAGTTTGAAGAATGGCTCCCTGAAATAAGAGAGCCAGACAAAAAATTTAAAAAAAAAAATGAAAAAGAACAAACAAAACTCCTGACAAATATGGAATTATATCAAGATGTCAAATATATGAATCATTTGTGTCCCTGAAAGAAATGAAGAGAAAGGAAACAAATTGGAAAACACTTTAGGATTTCATCCACAAAAACTTCCCCAACCTCATTAGAGAGGGTGACATTCAAATTCAAGAAATACAGAGAACACCAGCAAGATACTACACAAGAAGATCATCCCCTAGATACCTAAATACCATCAGATTTTCCAAAGCCCAAATGAAAGAAAAAATGTTAAATGTAGCTAGAGGGAAAGGGCAGGTCACCTAAAAAGGGAATCCCATGAGACTAACAGCAACCTTTTGGCAGAAACCCTACAAGCCAGAAGAGATTGGGAGACAATATGCAACATTCTTAAAGAAAAAATCATCTCCATAAAAGAAAGTGATATCCAGTCAAACTAAGTTTCTTAAGTGAAGGAGAAATGAGATCCTTTTCTGACAAGCAAATGCTGAGGGAATTAATTACCACAAGAGCTCTTAAAAGTAGTGCTAAATCTGGAAAAGAAAGAACATTACTAGCCAATACAAAAACACACTTAAGTACACAGACAAGTGACACTATAAAGATACCACACAATCAGGTCTTCATAATAACCAGCTAACAACACAATGACAGGGTGAAATCCACACATAGCAATACTAAATTTGAATGTGAATTGGTTAAAGGCCACAATTAAAAGACACAAGGTGGCAAGTTGGATAAAAAAGCAAGACCCAATGCTATATGCTGTTTTCAAGAAATGCATCTTCCATGCAAGGACACCCATAGGCTCAAAATAAAGGGATGGAGGAAAATCTACCAAGCAAATGAAAATTCAAAAAAAGTAGGGGTTGCAAGTCTAGTTTCAAACAAAATAGACTTTAAACCAACAAAGATTTTTAAGAAGACAAAGAAGGACATTACATAATGGTACAGGATCAAATTCAACAAGAATACCTAACTATCCTAAATATACATGCACCCAACACAGGAGCACCCAGATTCATAAACCAAGTTCTTAGAGATGTACAAAGAGACTTAGAGTCTCACACAATAATAGTGAGAGGCTTCAACATCCCACTGAGAGTATTACATAGATCATTGAGGCAGAAAATTAACAAAGGTATTCAGGACCTGAATTCAACATTGGACCAAATGAATCTGATAAACCTCTACAGAACTCACCAACCACAATAGAATATCTATTCTTCTCATTGCTACATAGCACATACTCTAAAATCTACCACACAATTGGATGTAAAACAATCCTCATCAAATGCAAAAAAGCCTGAAATCATATGAACCACACTCTTAGTTCACAGTGGAATAAAGTAAAAATCAAGACTAAGAAAATCACTCAAAACCATTCAACTATATGGAAATTCAGCAATCTACTTCTAAATGACTTTGGGGTAAAAGAGAATTAAGGCAGAAATCAATGAATTATTTGAAACTAATGAGAACAAAGATACAACATACCAGAATCTCTGGAACACAGGTAAGACAGTGTTAAGAGGAAAATTTGCAGCACTAAAAACCCACATCAAAAAGTTAGAAAGATTTCAAATTAGCAACCTAACATCACACCTAGAGAAAGTAAAGCAAGAGCAAACAAAATCTAAAGCTAGCAGAAGACAATAAGTCAGCAAAATCAGATGTGAACAGATGGAGAGTGAGATGCAAATAATAATAATAAACTTAAAAATTTAACAAATTGAAAAGTTTTAAAAAAAATTAATAAGAAATGTAGACCATCAGCTAGACCAATAAAGAAGAAAAGAGAGAAGATCCAAGAAAAAAAAAAATTAGAAGTTAAAAAAAGGAATGTTACCATCTACCCCACAGAAATACAAAACACCATCAGGGACTGCCATGAACACCTCTATGTACACAAACTAGAAAATCTAGAAGAAATGGATAAATTTCTAGAGAAATAAACCCTCCCAAGACCTAACCAGAAGCAAATTGAATCTATTGAATCTTGAAACAGACCTATAATGAGCTCCAAAACTGAATCAATAATAAATAGCCTACCAACCCCCCAAAAGCCCAGGAACAGATGTATACACAGCTAAATTCTATCAGATGTATGCAGAAGAGCTGGTACTATTCCTACTAAAAATATTCCAAAACAAATGAGGAGGAGGGACTCCTCCCCACCTCATTTTGTGAGGTCAACATCATTCTGATACCAAAACTTGACAAACACAGCAATAACAACAAAAAATCTTCAGTCCAATATCCGTGACAAGTATAGATGCACTAATCCTCAACAAAATGTTAGCAAACCAAGTCTAGCAGTACATCAAAAAGCTAATCCACCATGATCAAGTAGGCTTTATCACTAGGATGCAAGGTTGTCTCAACACACACAAATCAATAAATGGGATTCATCACATAAACAAAACTAAAGGAAAAAAACACATGATGCATAATAGGCTTTTGATAAAATTCCACGTGATGCAAAAAGTTCCACATGATGCAAAAACTACATGATGCAAGAAAGACTTTTGATAAAATTCTACATAATTCATGTTAAAAACTCTCAGTAAATAGGTATTGAAGAAACATCTCAAGATAATAAATGCTACCTATGGCAAACCCAAACCCGACATCATACAAAATAGGCAAAAGCTGGAAGCATTCTCCTTGAAAACCAGAACAAGTAAAGGATATCTTCTTTCACTACTCCTATTCAACATAGTATTTGAAGTCCTGACAAGAGCAATCAGGAAAGTGAAAGAAATAAAGGACATCCAAAGAAGAAGAGAGGAAATCCAATTATGCCTGTTTGCAGATGACATGATTCTACATCTCAGCAACCCCATAGTCTTGGCTCAAAAGCTCCTTGAGCTGATAAAATACTTCACCAAAGTCTCAACACACTAAAATCAGTAGCATTCCTATACATTAACAACAGCCAAGCCAAAAGTCAAACCACAAATGCAATCACATTTAAAATTGCCACAAAAAGAATAAGATACCTAGGAATACACTTAATCATGGAAGTAAAAGATCTCTGCAAAAATAATTACAAAAACCCTGCTGAAAGATCAGGGACAGCACAAATAAATGAAAAAAAAAAAAAAAAAAAACACAAAAACAAAACAAACAAAAAAAAATTCCATGCTTATGTTTAGGAAGAACCTGATATTGCTAAAATGGTCATACTGACCAAACAATTTACAGATTCAATGCTATTTCTATCAAACTCCTGAAATGGGAAATGCTCCTTTGGCCCTCTCACAGGGCGTGTGACAGAGAGAGTGGCTCACTTCTTCAGTGCCCTGCTGCTCAGACTTCTAGGGGAGCATACAGGCAGGCAGGTTGTGGGGCTCTGGTCCCACGGCAGTGTGTAGAGGTGAATGTTTACAGCTCCTGAAGCCCCAGTGGGCATGTGTTACAGGGTGCTCTTTTAGTTTTGTCGTCTATAGGCTTGTGTTAACCAGCTCAATTAGACCCTCCACCTTGTCGCAAGGACAAAGGGTTTTCTATATTCTGGATTCTTGCCTAGGTGTACTGAAAGAATTCAATCACACTTGGGCTTGGAGAATGACCGCAAGGTTTTATTGTGTGAAAGTAGCTCTCAGCAGATAGGGGAGCCAGATGGGAAATGGTTTTCCCTTGGAGTCCAGCTATTCAGTGGCCTAGGCTCTCCTTAGACAGCCCTGGCCAAACTCCATCTAATTCTGTGGGTTGGTGGCCGGCTGGCAAGCTGGTGCCTGTCAGTGGGTTCCTCTGGAAGTCCAGTCGCCTGTGTGTTCCTCCACCAATGGGCTCTTCTCGGCAATGTGTTCCTCACAATGTCCAACCGCTGGTGTGTCTGGCTGCTAGGGTCTCAGGGGGTTTTTATAGGCACAGGATGGGGAAGTGGTGGGCACAAAGGCAGGAGTGCCTGTTCTCACCTAGATCAGTGGGGTTGGAGCCCTAGCCAGGGACCACGTCTTCCTCTACCCAGTATTTTCCTTTCCCCCTTCTATATCATTTAAAGGGACCACGCTCTTCCAATCCCAGCACTTCCGTATCACTACCAAGGACATTCTTTCCAGACCTAGAACAAATATTCATATTTAAAAATTCATTTGGAACCAAAAAGGATGCCTGAATAGTGAAGGCAATCCTAAGCAAAAATAACAAAGCTTGAGACATCACATTACTTGACTTCAAACTATACTACACTGCTACAATGCACAAAACAACATGGTCCTGGTACAAAAATAGATATAGAGACCAATGGAAAAAAACAGATAGTACAAAAATGAGGCTGCATGCCTACAACCATCTGATTTTTGACAAACTTGACAAAAACAAGCAATGGGGGAAGGATAAGTGATGCTGGAATAACTGACTAGCCATATGCAGAAAATTAAAACAGGACCCCTTCTTTACACCATATAGAAAAATTAACTCAAAATGGATTAAAGACTTAAATGTAAATCCAAAAACTCTAAAAACCTTATAAGATAACCTAGGAAACAACATTCTGGACCTAGGAGGTGGAAAAAATTTCATGACAAAGATATCAAAAGCAATTGCGAACAAAGGAAAAATTGACAAATGAGATCTAATTAAACTAAAGAGCGTCAGCACAGTAAAATGAACTGTTAATAGAGTAAAATGACCACCTACAGAATGGGATAAAATATTTGCAAACTATTTATCTCA
Organism: Rhinopithecus roxellana; assembly: GCF_007565055.1. NCBI lineage: Eukaryota > Metazoa > Chordata > Mammalia > Primates > Cercopithecidae > Rhinopithecus > Rhinopithecus roxellana. The sequence goes on from NC_044555.1 coordinate 140,480,935, forward strand.
CAAAGGTCTAATACCCAGCCTTTCTAAGGATCTAAACTGATTTAAAAGCAGAAAACAATCCAATTGAAAAGTGGGCAAAGGACATGAACAGTTTTCAAAAGAAGATGTCCATGCAACCAACCAGTACATGAGAAAAGCTCAATATTACTAATCACTAGAGAAATACAAGTTAAAACCAGAGTGAACTACCATCTCATACCAGTCAGAATGGCAATGATAAAAAAGTAAAAAAAAAATCCAGATGCTGGCGAGATTGTAGAGAAAAGAAAATGCTTATACTCTGTTGGTGGGAGTGTGAGTTAATTCAACCAGTGAGGAAAGCAGTGTGGCACCTCCTCAAAGAGCTAAACACAGAACCACCATTCCATCTAGCATCCCATTACTGGGTATATACCCAAAGGAATATAAATCATTCTACCCTAAAATGCATGTGCGCGTATGTTCATTTTGAAACTATTCACAATAACAAAGACATGGAATCAACCTAAATGCCAATCAATGGCAGATAGTACAAATAAAATATGGTACATAAACACTATGGAATATAGACAGCTATGAAGAAAAAAAGATCATGTCCTTTGCAACAACATGAATGGAACTGGAAGCCATTATCCTAAGCAAACTAATACAGAAACAACAATCGAAATGCCACCTGTTCTCAGTTGTAAGTGGGAGCTAAATGATAAGAACACATGGACACACATATGGTAACACCAGACATTGGGGCCTACTCATGGGTAAAGGGTAGGAGGAGAGAGACAATCAGAAAAAATATAAGTATTGGATACTAAATTTAGTGACAAAATAATCTGTACACCAAGCTCCTGTGACATGAGTTTACCTATATAACAAACCTGCACATGTATCCCTGATCGTAAGATAAAAGGTAACAGGAAAGCCATTGATAAAACAACAAACAAACAAAAACTGCCTTATTTCCAAATAAAGTCACATTCTGAGATACTGTAGGTTAGGACTTAAAACGTATGAATTTGGCAGGGGGCACAATTCAAACTATAACAGGTAAAATTAATAATAGCAGTTATAAATTTGATCATATACAATTTAACAGACCCTATGTTTAGATATTTACATAGAGTATCTCATTTTATTAGCTTTTATCTCATTTTATTAACTTTTATTTTAAGTTCAGAGGTACATGTGCAGGCTTGTTAGATAGGTAAACTTGTGTCATGGAGGTTTATTGTACGAAGTATTTCGTCACCCAGGAATTAAGTCTAGTACTCATTAGTTATTTTTCCTGACCTTCTCCCTTCTTCCACCCTCCAACCTCTGATAGGCCCCAATGTGAGTTGTTCCCCTCTGTGTGTCCATGTGTTCTCAGCATTTAATTCCCAATGGTAAGTGAGAACATGCAGTATGTGGTTTTCTGTTTCTGCGTTAGTTTGCTAAAGATAATGGCCTCCAGTTTCATCCATGTCCCTGCAAAGGACATGATCTCTTTATTTATGGTTGCATAGTATTCCATGGTCTACAAGTTCCACATTGTCTTTATCCAGCCTATGATTGATGGGCGTTTAGGTTGATTCCATGTCTTTGTTATTGTGAATAGTGTTGCAATGAACATGCACATACATGTGGCTTTATGATATAATGATTTATATTCTTTTGGATATATACCCATTAATAGGATTGCTGAGTTGAATGGTATTTCTGTCTTTAGGTCTTTGAGGAATTGCCACATTGTCTTCCACGATGGTTGAACTAATTTACATGAAATATCTCATTTAATTTCTACAACCACTATAGTATTTAGTTACTATTAATGCCCTCATTTTATAAATGATGAACTGAGGCTCTGAGAACCTGAGCTCAAGTTAGAAAGTGAGTGTGCCGGGATTGAAACCCAAGTACTGTTACCATAGCCTCCACTATTAACAATTATAGACTTCTGAAAACCTAATAGTATATATTTCCTTTGAACTATGATGCATACACAGTCCAGTAGTACTTCCTTTAGAAATCCACGCTACTTGGGGCACCATCCAGAGATTATGTCCCTTACTGCATATAGTCTAAAGAGTGGTAATATACTGCTTTGTGGCATTTTATTTTGCACTCCTGGGGTTATCTAATTTTTCCAGCCAGGGCATACACTCCTCTAGGTCAGAGAGTATGCCTTCTACTTCTTTTTTATGTAACACAGAGGTTACCACGTTGTTGACTGTCAATAACTAGTTGTTGGGAGAAAAGTATGCAAGAAAACAAGCTATTTTGAGTATGTTCTCATCAATGGGTAAAAGACTGATTTTTCAAAATGTCCATAAAAAACGAAATCTGTAGCAACAACTACCATAAAGTTAGTGTTAATATGTAAATAGTTTTTTCAATGATGGTACCCTAGTGCAAGTCTTTGCAATTTACTGATTTTTTGGCCTTAAGTCATGGTTCCTCCACAGACAAATCATGAGTTATTAAGTAGATCAAAATATTTATCCTTAACTCTTTAATTTGGATTTTCATAATGTACATTTCTTAAGGTAAAAATGTCATTTTTTTTTGCAGAATTTTAAGTAAAACGTAGGTATCTATTTTTAATCATAGTATGACTTAGCAATTTTACCTTTCAATTATTGTTCTTTACCTCACTAGATTGTTATCAGAGTAAGCTTCACCTGAATCCAACAAAAGAAAGGAAAGAAATTAAAAATACTTTGAAACTCATGTGGGTTTTATTGCTGGTAATTCTATTAGTTTGTTTGGAGTCCAGGTAGGTCTTCCCCCATGTTTTTAGAGTCTCAGTTTCTCCGCCTGTAAAGACGGAACTCTACCACCAGTTTTGCTTGACTCAAAGGGCTTTGTAAATGATGAAGGATAATGAAGCACACAAGGATTAACAATATTACTGCTTCATTAAAACCCATCTCTAATATTTCATGTCTTTAGAGGAATAATCTAATTTTTAAAGTTCAGACTGATATCGAATAAAGAATAGTCATATTGGGATGGAAAGCACCTGCCACCTAACAACAACAACAAAAGAAATCGCGCCTAAGCTACACCTGAAAATAGCTGCTCGTATTGAATGAACATTCACAAGTAATGAGTAGAGAAAAATAAATTGCTTATGCTTTTCTTTTTGTTTGTTTGTTTCTTTTTTTTTTTTTTTTTTTTTTTTGACAGTCTCACTCTGTCGCCAGGTTGGGGTGCAGCGGCGCGATCTCAGCTCACTATAACCTCTACCTCCTGGGTTCAAGCAATTCTTCTGCCTCAGACTCCCGAATAGCTAGGAATACAGGCACCCGCCACCACATCTGGCTAATTATTGTATTTTTAGTAGAGAAGTTGTTTCACCATGTTGGCAGGGATGGTCTCGATCTCTTGACCTCGTGATCTGCCCACCTCAGCCTCCCAAAGTGCTGGGATTACAGGCGTGAGCCACAGCGCCCGGCCACACTTCTTATAATTCTTTTTTCACATTGTATTTATTTATTTATTATCGTAAAGAGCAAAAGAGCACTTACCCAGATCTTTAAAATATGTGTGGCTCATAAAGAGGAAGATATATACTCTAACCTCATTCTATGATGTTGGGGGCCAGACTGACCTAAAATTTGAAGTAAAATAAATAAATAAATAAAGGATGTTCTCACAAACTATACTTAGCATACTTTAGGAGGAGAAAGATAAAAACAACAATTATCACAGATACGAAGTTAAGGACGTAGCTCTAAGGTTAGCTCTAAAAAAAAACTCAGGGAAACACATGTTAATTAAAAATAAGTATGTGATTTTAAAAATTTCATTTTTTTCAGTATTACCAAAGCCATTCTGCTGTTTGTTTTTCCAAAATCTCTACTGGCAGTATACAGATTATTATCCCACATAACAAAATGAGGCAACTGAAGCCCAGGGAGGGGAAATGGCTTTGCAATATCAACAGATATCTAATAAAAGAACAGCTCTGGAGCCCCATTCTTCTTAGAAGCAGAGTTATTTAATTCTCTATTCAGAAAAGAGATCTCAGGAAAAAAAGGTGCTTGTTGGTAAAGAGTACACGGACCTACGAAGCCCAATCCCCTACTACAAGTGCTTCTCAAAGTCCCAGCAGTCTTCTGTTTTGAATTTCTGAAGTTCTCAGGAGGTTCTAAAATATCTTAACCGTTTTTCTACTCTTCCACACAGAACTGGTGATACAGGAGTGCTGAGAAGGGAAGAGCATGATCCCTTTAAATGATATGGAAAGGGGAAGGGAAGTGCCGGGTAGAGGAGGATGTGGTCCCTGGCTTAGGGCTCCACCCTCACGGACCTAGGTGAGGTCAGGCATTCTTGCCGAAATGTTGCATTTCCCAAGACCTCCCTGGCCCATAAGAACATCCCTGAGACCCTGGCAGGAAGACACAGGTGGCCAGACATCGAAAGGAGCACATCAGTGGAAGAAAACACAAACACTCTGTGAGGAGCACGCTGGGGGAAGACTACAGGGACAGACGCAGGCAGGCTGGCAGCTCTCCAGGAGGAGGCTGACTTTGGCCTGGGCAGTCGGAGGAGAGCTGGGGCCACAGAACAGCCCAACTCTAGGGGAAGACCATCTGCCTTCTGGCTTTCCTATCGGCTGAGAGCCACTTCCACTCAATAAAACTGTACACTCATTCTCCAAGCCCACGTGTGGGCCAATTATTCTGGTACACCAAGGCAAGAACCTGGGATACAGAAAGCTCTCTGTCCTTGCGACAAGGTAGAGGGTCTAACTGAGCTGGTTAACACAAACTGCCTGTAGATGGCAAACTGAAACAGAACCCTGTAACACATGCCCACTGGGGCTTCAGCTGTAAACATGTTCACCCCTAGACTCTGCCATAGGGTCGGAGCCCCATAGCCTGCCTGTCTGTATGCTCCTCTAGAGGTCTGAGCAGCGGGGCACTGAAGAAGCGGGCCACACCCCCATCGCACGCCCTGTGAGAGGGACGAGGGAACCTTTCCCGTTTCACTAGGAGACTAAAAAACACATTTTGTGCTCGTGTTCCCAAAGAGGGACCATGCGTATGCTCCCCTTTATTACTGCCTCAGTACTATTTTTCTGACCTCAGTCCCTGTCTTTCTCTTTATTTTCCCCTCAATTTTTCTCAATGCAGAGGTAATTTAAACCTTCATTGGTTCAGCAATATAGCCCTTCGTCTCTCATTCTTTAATCCGCCATTTTTAAATTAAATAGAGGAAAAAAATAAAAAGGTACTTGTTTTTGGAATATCACTTACTTGGATAGTTAGTTTACATATTTTGAATAAATTTCAAGCTTTAGAAAGTTCTCAGGACCTAAAAGAGACCACATTTATATGGCATATTAATACAGTAACCATATAGTTCTTAACTAAGAAACTTTTGAGAGTTAAAGAGGGTGTTAATCAGATAGGATGTGGAAGCAATAGGCATAAACTCAGACTGTCAATCTACATTGAAATGAAAATAAAACAGCAAGAGCATATTTAGACAGACTCCTTATGGTACATGTTCATCATCTTACTTTGGGACCTGGACCGCTTCAAGTATCTGAGGAAAGCTATGGACGTTCTTCCCAGAAGACTGCAGGCAGGCTTATACAGACAACATTTTAGAGTAGGGATAGACAAACTAAACCACATAGGCCAAGTCCAGCTCACTGCTTGTTTTGGTAAATGTAATTTTATTGGGACATAGCAACACCATTGGTTTATGAATTGTTTATTGTTCACTTGCACTACAGTGGTAGAGTTGGGTAGTTGCAACAGAGACTCTATAGGTGATAAAGCTGAAAATATGTACTATCTGGCCCTATACAGAAAAAGTTTGCTGACTCTTATTTTAGAGAATTATTTTAGTTATTTATAATAAATGCTGGACTAACACTAAAAATGTGAAGCCTAATTAATTAAATGAAAAGTCATAAAGTAAGGTTAAAAAAACAGTTTCCCAAATACAAAAATGAGAAGACATCCTCAAAACCTGTGGAGTTCAGTTGACAAGAAGATCAGTGTGAATCAAACAGCATGTTATCTTCATCTACACAAATAACATATTACTGTTGCTTTTAAAATGTACTACAACATCATAGATTTGATCTGAGTTCGGATCTGACTTCAGATCAAATCTACAATGTCGTTGTACATTTTAAAAATAGCATTAATAAACAGAGGCAAACAGAGATATGTAGCTGGGTAGGTAAAATATCTGTTCCTATATTGCATGAGGAACTGTGGGAATCGTCTTCAAATATTTGAGAGGGCCAGTATGTGCAGAAAAGACTGGAATGGAAATGTGAACTAGACTAGATGATGAAGCATGTGCTGCCAATTTTTCAGCCTGACTTCTGACTCAAAAGTTCTGTGATCCTACATATTAAGTAAATAGATAATATGACTGACATCATGTTTCCTCTTGGAGTTTAAGATATCCCTTAACTACAAGCTATCTTTGTAAATATCCTAAAGCTATACACTCTTAGTTCTGTGACATGTACAATTATTTTTCATTAAAAAAGTGCAAGTGAGAGAAGAGGAGAAGAAAAGAAAAGAGAGAGAGAAATACTTTTATTTTAAGTGTATTAGAAAGAAAGGGGCCTTAGATTAAGTCTTTCTCACTACAGATTTCTAGGCAGCAAATAAAAAATTGGTGGAACATGTTTTTCATCATTATAAGTCTATATTTCATACAGTTACCTAGATAGAACATTCCCCACTGTTTTTCATGTGAGAGATATACTAATGAGTGCAGATTAGTTACAGTATGATATTCCAATATAGTAACCAGTAACAGAAGGGCTGCTAAGTGACTAATGATAAAAATTCTGGCAATGTTATTTATAAATTTACAGACAAAAATCATAATCTTAAAAGAAGATATCTATATTATTTATTTTTAAAAATCTTTCAGTAACATGAAAAATCAAGGTTAATACCCTTAGATTCAAAGATCGTAGCAGAATCCCTATAGTCATCCCTTGATATCCATGGAGAACCAGTTTTAGGACCTTCTTCAGACACCAAAATCTGTGGATGCTCAAGTCCCTGATAAAATGGTGTAGTTTTTGTATATAATCTGTGCATATCCTCCCAAATACTTTAAATAAACTCTATATTACTTGCAATATCTAATACAATGTAAATGCTATGTAAATAGTTGTTATACTGCTATTTTTAGAAAATAAGGACAAAACATATGTGCAGTACAGATGTAACTTTTTGAGAATATTTTCGATCAGTGTTGTTGGTTGGATCCACAAATGTGGAACCCATAGATATGGAAGGCTGACTGTATTTCATATAGTCCCTAATATATGTATGAGTAACAGTTCAATTTTGAGCCATCTGTATATGGATGCCATCTATAATGTGCTCATATATGTCCTATTGCTTGAAAATGATTCTATTTGGAATCAAACATTGCGGGAACCTCAGAATTTAATGCTTGAGCCAGCATGAAGACAATGTTCCCTGCTACCATTTTTTCTGAAGGTGTATGGCCTGGCCCAGCTCTTCCAGTTTACATTATCAGGTTTGTCACGTATTCGGTATTACACAAGAGAGTTTAGTAGTCTCAATTCCTGCCTAGTAAAAGAAAAATCAAACATTAAAAATTAAAAAAAATCTTACACTTAATTGATTAAAAAATAGCTTTTAAATAAAACTATAAAATCTGCAAAGTCAAATAACTATGTTTATATATTATTTTAATAATATATGACTATTATATGCCCTTTATTATATATTATATATGTATTTTATATTATATATTGTATATTTATTTACACATAAAACACTTGCTTTAAAATGTGTGCAAGATTTAAATAAAGTTGTTGTGGTAAAATGTGCAGACACAAAAATGACTGTCATGAAGAAAGAAATTTTTATACTCACAAATTTCTCAGAGCAAGAGACATACCAAGCCACACTGAGGGGAAGCATTAGTGTAGTCAAGAGGCAGAAGAAGCAAGAGGTAAATGTGGCCAAGAGTCCTTATTGTGATTCTTATGTGAAGAACCAGGCAAGGCAGGGTAAGCAGGGTTAGGATTGGCTAGTTTGAATAATTTCAGAAGGCTCTGGGGCATAGGGGCTGTCTGTCTGGTATCTGGCCTTGAGGTGATTAGGGCAAGTGAATAGAGACCCAGAGTGTGAGAGCACTGTGAAAGCTCAGATAAAACTGATGGCTGGGGTATAGGCTCTAGATTGATTGGTTTGCATATGAAAGGCACACTCACAGGCAAGTTATTTACTATCTCTAGGATTTGGCTAACCCTGAGAGGGGCAGTCTTTCCTGAATCAACAAGGCTCCAGATGTCAAAGCATCAGAAACTCATGATTAATACATATTGTTGTAATTAAACAAGCTGAATTTACTTCTCATTGCAGCAAAAGATATCACGTATACCATATAGAAAAACGGGGTGTCTCAGTAAGAGGATATTATAATATATTATAGGATTTGGGCTTTGGTTGGGTGATTTGGGAAAGTGTCTAAGGAAGTGAGGATTTGCTTTATATTAGATGTCAGCAGAAAGCAGGACAGAGGGAATGATATGACGGGTTATCCCAGTAAATCTTACCTGTCGGGAGGAGAGGGACCAATACAAATAAATAAAGCTGTAGTAAAAGAGTATCAGTCATCAATTTTTCTGAGAGAGAGGGTGCTTGGTATTTTGTGAGATGTACAGTGAATTTTACTTTGCCTGGGCTTACACTAAATTATGAAGTCGTCTTGCTTTGTTTTATTTAACTGTGTCTGAGTTGGAATTCTGTTGAAATTGTTTATGTCTAATAGAAGACATTCCAGAAAAGTATATACAGTGTGTGATGGGATTATAGATTATTTCTGTTTATTCATCATACTTTAATACCTTCCTTAATTTTATTTCAATCCTTAAGAGTGAGCATGAATTACTTTTATAGTCAGAATGATTATTTTAAAGAACAAAATAAGCGTAAAATTGAAGCAATTGTGAACACAGGGTGGTACTATGTAATAAGACTTTTTAGATAATTTTTCAATATGTTAATACTTCATTTGGATTCTTGTATGGCAAGCTTGGGTTAGGTAGAATGAAGTCAGAGCAAATATAGGCCATGTTTCACAAAATTATCTTTTGGAGCAAACACAGCATAATTGCTTATAAAGAAAATCACCTTGTATAGGGGCGGAGCAAGATGGCCGAATAGGAACAACTCCAGTCTCCAACTCCCAGCGCGAGCGACACAGAAGACCGGTGATTTCTGCATTTTCAACTGAGGTACTGGGGTCATCTCACTAGGGAGTGCCGGACAATCGGTGCTGGTCAGCTGCTGCAGCCTGACCAGCGAGAGCTGAAGCAGGGCGAGGCATCGCCTCACCTGGAAGCGCAAGGGGGAAGGGGATCCGTTTTCCTAGCCAGGGGAACTGAGACACACAACACCTGGAAAATCGGGTAACTCCCACCCCAATACTGCGCTGTAAGCATACAGGCATTCCAGGAGAATATATCCCACACCTGGCCGGGAGGGTCCCACGCCCACGAAGCCTCCGTCACTGCTAACACAGCAGTCTGCCGCGATCTATCCGCAAGGCAGCAGCGAGGCTGGGGGAGGGGCGCCCGCCATTGCTGAGGCTTAAGTAGGTAAACAAAGCCGCTGGGAAGCTCGAACTGGGTGGAGCTCACAGCAGCTCAAGGAAGCCTGCCTGTCTCTGTAGTCTCCACCTCTGGGGACAGCGCACAGCTGAAGACCAACAGGGGAAGTAGCGGGAGCCGGTGCAGACGCGAACGACTCTGTCTGACAGCTTTGGGGAGAGCCGCGGATCTCCCAACGCGGAGGTTGAGATCTGAGAACGGACAGACTGCCTGCTCAGGTGTGTCTCTGACCCCTGAGTAGCCTAGCTGGGAGAAATCCCCCACTAGGGGCAGTCTGACACCCCACACCTCACAGGGTGGAGTACACCCCTGAGAGGACACTTCCAAAGGAAGAATCAGACAGGTACACTCGCTGTTCAGCAATATTCTATCTTCGGCAACCTCTGCTGCTGATACCCAGGCAAACAGGGTCTGGAGTGGACCTCAAGCAATCTCCAACAGACCAACAGAGAGTCCTTCTGACTGTCAGAAGGAAAACTATCAAACAGGAAGGACACCTATACCAAAACCCCATCAGTTCGTCACCACCATCAAAGACCAGAGACAGATAAAACCACAAAGATGGGGAAGAAGCAGGGCAGAAAAGCTGGAAATTCAAAAAATAAGAGCGCATCTCCCCCTGCAAAGGAGCGCAGCCCATCACCAGCAACGGATCAAAGCTGGTCAGAGAATGACTTGGACGAGAGGAGAGAAGAAGGCTTCAGTCCATCAAACTTATCAGAGCTAAAGGAGGAATTACGTACCCAGCGCAAAGAAACTAAAAATCTTGAAAAAAGAGTGGAAGAATTGACAGCTAGACTCATTAATGCAGAGAAGATCATAAACGAAATGACAGAGATGAAAACCATGACACGAGAAATACGTGACAAATGCACAAGCTTCAGTAACCGACTCGATCAACTGGAAGAAAGAGTATCAGCGATTGAAGATCAAATGAATGAAATGAAGCGAGAAGAGAAACCAAAAGAAAAAAGAAGAAAAAGAAATGAGCAAAGCCTGCAAGAAGTATGGGATTACGTAAAAAGACCAAATCTACGTCTGATTGGGGTGCCTGAAAGTGAGGGGGAAAATGGAACCAAGTTGGAAAACACTCTTCAGGATATCATCCAGGAGAACTTCCCCAACCTAGTAGGGCAGGCCAACATTCAAATTCAGGAAATACAGAGAACGCCACAAAGATACTCCTCCAGAAGAGCAACTCCAAGACACATAATTGCCAGATTCACCAAAGTTGAAATGAAGGAAAAAATCTTAAGGGCAGCCAGAGAGAAAGGTCGGGTCACCCACAAAGGGAAGCCCATCAGACTAACAGCAGATCTCTCGGCAGAAACTCTCCAAGCCAGAAGAGAGTGGGGGCCAATATTCAACGTTCTTAAAGAAAAGAATTTTAAACCCAGAATTTCATATCCAGCCAAACTAAGTTTCATAAGTGAAGGAGAAATAAAATCCTTTACAGATAAGCAAATGCTTAGAGATTTTGTCACCACCAGGCCTGCCTTACAAGAGACCCTGAAGGAAGCCCTAAACATGGAAAGGAACAACCGGTACCAGCCATCGCAAAAACTTGGCAAAATGTAAAGACCATCGAGGCTAGGAAGAAACTGCATCAACTAACGAGCAAAATAACCAGTTAATATCATAATGGCAAGATCAAGTTCACACATAACAATATTAACCTTAAATGTTAATGGACTAAATGCTCCAATTAAAAGACACAGACTGGCAAACTGGATAAAGAGTCAAGACCCATCAGTCTGCTGTATTCAGGAGACCCATCTCACATGCAGAGACATACATAGGCTCAAAATAAAGGGATGGAGGAAGATCTACCAAGCAAAAGGAGAACAAAAAAAAGCAGGGGTTGCAATCCTAGTCTCTGATAAAACAGACTTTAAACCATCAAAGATCAAAAGAGACAAAGAAGGCCATTACATAATGGTAAAGGGATCAATTCAACAAGAAGAGCTAACTCTCCTAAATATATATGCACCCAATACAGGAGCACCCAGATTCATAAAGCAAGTCCTTAGAGACTTACAAAGAGACTTAGACTCCCATACAATAATAATGGGGGACTTCAACACTCCGCTGTCAACATTAGACAGATCAACGAGACAGAAAGTTAACAAGGATATCCAGGAATTGAACTCATCTCTGCACCAAGCGGACCTAATAGACATCTATAGAACTCTCCACCCCAAATCAACAGAATATACATTCTTCTCAGCACCACATCGCACTTATTCCAAAATTGACCACATAATTGGAAGTAAAGTACTCCTCAGCAAATGTAAAAGAACAGAAATTATAACAAACTGTCTCTCAGACCACAGTGCAATCAAACTAGAACTCAGGACTAAGAAACTCAATCAAAACCGCTCAACTACATGGAAACTGAACAACCTGCTCCTGAATGACTACTGGGTACATAACGAAATGAAAGCGGAAATAAAGATGTTCTTTGAAACCAATGAGAACAAAGATACAACATACCAGAATCTCTGGGACACATTTAAAGCAGTGTGTAGAGGGAAATTTATAGCACTAAATGCCCACAAGAGAAAGCAGGAAAGATCTAAAATTGACACTCTAACATCACAATTAAAAGAACTAGAGAGGCAAGAGCAATCACATTCAAAAGCTAGCAGAAGGCAAGAAATAACTAAGATCAGAGCAGAACTGAAGGAGATAGAGACACAAAAAACCCTCCAAAAAATCAATGAATCCAGGAGTTGGTTTTTTGAAAAGATCAACAAAATTGACAGACCGCTAGCAAGGCTAATAAAGAAAAAAAGAGAGAGGAATCAAATAGATGCAATAAAAAATGATAAAGGGGATATCACCACTGACCCCACAGAAATACAAACTACCATCAGAGAATACTATAAACGCCTCTACGCAAATCAACTAGAAAATCTAGAAGAAATGGATAATTTCCTGGACACTTACACTCTCCCAAGGCTAAACCAGGAAGAAGTTGAATCCCTGAATAGACCAATAGCAGGCTCTGAAATTGAGGCAACAATTAATAGCCTACCCACCAAAAAAAGTCCAGGACCAGATGGATTCACAGCTGAATTCTACCAGAGGTACAAGGAGGAGCTGGTACCATTCCTTCTGAAACTATTCCAATCAATAGAAAAAGAGGGAATCCTCCCTAACTCATTTTATGAGGCCAACATCATCCTGATACCAAAGCCTGGCAGAGACACAACAAAAAAAGAGAATTTTAGACCAATATCCCTGATGAACATTGATGCAAAAATCCTCAATAAAATACTGGCAAACCGGATTCAGCAGCACATCAAAAAGCTTATCCACCATGATCAAGTGGGCTTCATCCCTGGGATGCAAGGCTGGTTCAACATTCGCAAATCAATAAACGTAATCCAGCATATAAACAGAACCAAAGACAAGAACCACATGATTGTCTCAATAGATGCAGAAAAGGCTTTTGACAAAATTCAACAGCCCTTCATGCTAAAAACGCTCAATAAATTCTTTATTGATGGAACGTACCTCAAAATAATAAGAGCTATTTATGACAAACCCACAGCTAATATCATACTGAATGGGCAAAAACTGGAAAAATTCCCTTTGAAAACTGGCACAAGACAGGGATGCCCTCTCTCACCACTCCTATTCAACATAGTGTTGGAAGTTCTGGCTAGGGCAATCAGGCAAGAGAAAGAAATCAAGGGTATCCAGTTAGGAAAAGAAGAAGTCAAATTGTCCCTGTTTGCAGATGACATGATTGTATATTTAGAAAACCCCATCGTCTCAGCCCAAAATCTCCTTAAGCTGATAAGCAACTTCAGCAAAGTCTCAGGATACAAAATTAATGTGCAAAAATCACAAGCATTCTTATACACCAGCAACAGACAAGCAGAGAGCCAAATCAGGAATGAACTTCCATTCACAATTGCTTCAAAGAGAATAAAATACCTAGGAATCCAGCTTACAAGGGATGTAAAGGACCTCTTCAAGGAGAACTACAAACCACTGCTCAGTGAAATCAAAGAGGACACAAACAAATGGAAGAACATACCATGCTCATGGATAGGAAGAATCAATATCGTGAAAATGGCCATACTCCCCAAGGTTATTTATAGATTCAATGCCATCCCCATCAAGCTACCAATGACTTTCTTCACAGAATTGGAAAACACTGCTTTAAAGTTCATATGGAACCAAAAAAGAGCCCGCATTGCCAAGACAATACTAAGTCAAAAGGACAAAGCTGGAGGCGTCACGCTACCTGACTTCAAACTATACTACAAGGCTACAGTAACCAAAACAGCATGGTACTGGTACCAAAACAGAGATATAGACCAATGGAACAGAACAGAGTCCTCAGAAATAATACCGCACATCTACAGCCATCTGATCTTTGACAAACCTGAGAGAAACAAGAAATGGGGAAAGGATTCCCTATTTAATAAATGGTGCTGGGAAAATTGGCTAGCCATAAGTAGAAAGCTGAAACTGGATCCTTTCCTTACCCCTTATACGAAGATTAATTCAAGATGGATTAGAGACTTAAATGTTAGACCTAATACCATAAAAACCCTAGAAGAAAATCTAGGTAGTACCATTCAGGACATAGGCATGGGCAAGGACTTCATGTCTAAAACACCAAAAGCAACGGCAGCAAAAGCCAAAATTGACAAATGGGATCTCATTAAACTAAAGAGCTTTTGCACAGCAAAAGAAACTACCATCAGAGTGAACAGGCAACCTACAGAATGGGAGAAAATTTTTGCAACCTACTCATCTGACAAAGGGCTAATATCCAGAATCTACAAAGAACTCAAACAAATATACGAGAAAAAAACAAACAACCCCATCAAAAAGTGGGGAAAGGATATGAACAGACATTTCTCAAAAGAAGATATTCATACAGCCAACAGACACATGAAAAAATGCTCATCATCACTGGCCATCAGAGAAATGCAAATCAAAACCACAATGAGATACCATCTCACACCAGTTAGAATGGCAATCATTAAGAAGTCAGGAAACAACAGGTGTTGGAGAGGATGTGGAGAAATAGGAACACTTTTACACTGTTGGTGGGATTGTAAACTAGTTCAACCATTATGGAAAACAGTATGGCAATTCCTCAAGGATCTAGAACTAGATGTACCATATGACCCAGCCATCCCACTACTGGGTATATACCCAAAGGATTATAAATTAGTCTACTACAAAGACACATGTACACGTATGTTTATTGCGGCACTATTCACAATAGCAAAGACTTGGAATCAACCCAAATGTCCATCTGTGACAGACTGGATTAAGAAAATGTGGCACATATACACCATGGAATACTATGCAGCCATAAAAAAGGATGAGTTTGCGTCCTTTGTAGGGACATGGATGCAGCTGGAAACCATCATTCTTAGCAAACTATCACAAGAACAGAAAACCAAACACCGCATGTTCTCACTCATAGGTGGGAACTGAACAATGAGATCACTTGGACTCGGGAAGGGGAACATCACACACTGGGGTCTATCATGGGGAGGGGGGAGGGGGGAGGAGGGAGGGATTGCATTGGGGAGTTATACATGATATAAATGATGAATTGATGGGTGCTGACGAGTTGATGGGTGCAGCACACCAACATGGCATAAGTATACATATGTAACAAACCTGCACGTTATGCACATGTACCCTAGAACTTAAAGTATAATAAAAAAAAAAAAAAAAAAAAAAAAAAAAGGAAAATCACCTTGTAATGAGTCTTTTTTCTCCTAATGAAAGAAGATATATATATATATGTAGGTATATATATGTATGTGTATATGTATGTATGTATGTAAACATACATATATGTCTACGTATATATGTGTGCGATTGTTATATACACATATATTAAATCTTAGATAAAATATTAAGATGTAATTATAAGATATTAAATCTTATTATAAGATAAGTAAGACTTATTGTTTCTAATGTAAAATATATGAATATATTTTTTCTAATATAAAATATATGAATATATGTATATGTATGTATAAAATACATATATACATATATTTTACATGTATTTATATGTATAGTATATATCAAATACATTTTATATAAATGTATAAATCCTCACAACAAATATAGGAAATGAGTATTCTTATTATCCCCTTAATGCAGATAAAGAAACTTAAGTCTACAAAATTTAGGTGTTTTGCCCTAATCATACAGCTAGTAAGTGCTAGAGTTAGAATTCAAACTTGGATTCTATGTGGCACCAAAGACAATGCTTTTTCCACCATACAATTTCAAATAAATGTAAGAACCTGTTTCTGCAAAGTGTGATTTTATTTTTCAAACCACTTTTGCATAAGCGATGTTATCCAAACAACTCCCTCAACATTCCCAACAACTGTTTCCTAAAAATAGGCATGGGAGGCATTATCCTCAATTGGCAGATTAGGAATTTAAGACACAGGGAAGTACCCACCCAAGGTCTCACAGTAAAACAGTTGATAGGGCCAAGACTGTATAGGAGTGTTTTGTGCTTTAGGCATTTAAACCATGCTGCCTAACAAAGAAAGATGATCAATAAAATAAAATAAGGCAAATTATATGAAATGGAAAAAAGAAAAAATGATTTTAGAGACAGAAACAGTATGCATGAAATCATTGACAGAAATCAAAGAGGATAGTAATTTTTGAAGCTTTAACTTTGGATGAAATATTTTCAAAGAAAAAAATATATTAGTTAAATTTTAAAAAAGCATCAGGTACTGAAAACCACTAAACTTCAACACACTTTCACATTGTGATAAAAGATGGAGAAAGAAGGAAATGGTCTAGAAACAAGGGAGAGAAGAAAGAAATAACAAACATACAAGGCAAGGAGAGAAGAAAAGGGAGCAATGTTTGCCCATGGGGGAAAATGAAAACAAGAACCATTTGGCTGAAGTTACTGGGTGAAGAGTGCCTTTTGTTCAAGAAAGAATGGTTTAATTAATATTTCAATAACAAGAATTGTCCAACAGTAAACTCCTAATTGCTTAATTCAATGACCTCTTCTGAGTGTTCATTAAGCTAAATTTCTCTTCAAGTCTTCTCACTATCTTTGCAATTAACTCTCTTTCCCCTAATTTCCTGTAATAAGGGACTTTTCTAGGTCTTCTTCAGTGGATCAGAGATCTAGCTTCAGCTTTGGCAATAACTTATGTGTAACCTTGGGCAAACCATTTCCCTCTGGATTGAACATCTTCAAAATTAGAATGTTAGAGTGTATGATTTCTAAAGTTCTTTTCACTTCTACAGACCATGTTTCTATAATCATCTCCTTTAATGGTAACTTTCCCCAACCTTAAATGGGCATTTCCTACTAGATTTTCATATTGTACACTGCAAACTCTCATACAGTATTGAGGAATAAGTTTCAAATCTCTTTCACCTTAACTTTTCTCTCAAGTACCAGACCACTTTACGCAAAACTTTCCACCTGATATCCCACAAACACTTCAACAAACTCATCTTCTCTGCCAAATTACAGTTTCCCCTGTAACCCCTTAGGTCCCTTCTTGAAATTGCTTAAAATCAATATCTCAGAGGCATCTTTCACTCTTCCTTGAACATCAAGTCAGTAAGCAATCTTACAAGATCTAACTATGAAAGTCTCTTGTTTTCAACCCATTATATTTTTTTGTCAATTCCCTGGTTTAGTTAGTCATGCTTCCTAGAGTTCAAAACTACTCTAACCTTTTTCTAATTTGCACTTTCACCCTGGTCACTAGACCTTTCTTCCAAGTCATGCTTTATTGCTGTGACAGCTAACTCCTAATGATGTTCGATGAATTACCACTCATAACATCCTTAGAATGGTGCATGTAATATAGTAAGTGCTATAAAAATACTAGTTATTATTATTATGATCCCCAGTCATAAAAATCTTTGAAAACTTCTCCTGACATGTAGAGAAAAGTCTATGTTTCTTAGATTAGTATTTAAGGACCACTATCATTTAATATCAACCTACCTTTCCAGTTGATTTTACCACTATATTTCACTTGACTGGCTAAACGTTCAGTTGCCTGATTTTCACAAATATCACTTTGAAGGAAAATTTCAAGCCTATAATCACTTCTTCATTTTGTGCAAGGTGACTCCACTTGCCTCCTCCTTTCCCCACTCTGCCATAGCTATGTGTACAAGATTAGGCATCATATGATGAGATCCGTTCTGGCCATCAATACAAGACATATGATCAGTCAGGCTTATGGCTTAGATAAACGTAACCAAAACCTGATTTCGCAGTTAGCAGTAAGAAGAGGAAAAGCCACAATGAATAAGGAAATGGTAGTGGCCATGATGAGCCATAAACAAAATGAAGTTAAGTGTGGGCAGAAACTAAGTGAAAGCAGAATTAGTTGATTGGGCTCTGCACAGTGGCTTACGCCTATAATTTTAGCACTTTGGGAGGTCAAGGTGGGAGAATCACTTGAGCTCAGGAGTTTGAGGCCACAGTGAGCTATGATCGCACCACTGCACTTCAGCCTGGGTGACAGAGTGAGACACTATCTTAAAAAAAAAAAAAAAAAAAAAAAAGAATTAGTCTATTGGGGTGGAAAACAAAGAAGAAATCAGTTATGCTGAGAGAAAACATCCCATAAGACACCAGGACAAACTGGCTCTGTAGAGAATTTTTAAAAAGTAGCTAGATCCTTAGAGCTGTTTCTGTTCCAATGACATCTCTATTTCAGTCTGCATGCAGACACCACTCCCTTATTTATGAGATAATTTAAACAAGTCTCTTTTTCTTGTAGCGAACAAACACCCTCACACTTTAATCCTGCTTCTTCCAGAAAGCTCACAAAGATTTCCTGGGTTAGATTTGAATCTCTTTTTCTACAATGGTTCCACAAGCACTTTGCGTTTAAAATGTCACTAATTATACTCACCTTTGCATGAAAGTGGCATATGTGCAAGTCTCCCTGATTAGATTGGGATGAGCTTTTACTCAAGTGATGCTCTTCCAAGAGCTGATGCTCAGTAAACACAGTTGGCTCTCTGTCTCCCTGGGTTCAGCATGTGTAAGATCAACCAATCACTGATCAAAAGTGTTTTGCAAAATGATGTGCATCTGTACACAGCAGGTAAAGCCTTTTTTTCTTGTTATTATTCTTTGAACAATACAGGGTAACAACTATTAACATAGCATTTACATTGTATTAGGTATTATAAGTAACCTAGAGATGATATAAAGTATACAAGATAATGCACATAGGTTATATACAAATAGTACACAACATTTTATATTAAGGACTTTAGCATCCAAAAATTTTGATATCCAAGGGAGGTCCTGGAACCAATCAGCCACTGATAATGAGGAAAAATTGTGCTTAACTGACTAGAAGGTTGCAATGCACTGAGGTAGGAAATTACGTCACTGACGTGTTTAAGCACAAACCAGAAAGTTTTCTTTTAGAGTCAGTAGAGAGTATGCCTGCACGAAGAGAGTAGACATTGAAGCTTGCAACTCTTTTTCTACCTAAAGATATTAAGATATGTCCACTGAATTAGATTTGTTGGTGTAACAGCAATTATAACAATTATTTATGAGGGATCAAGGACCATATTACTACACTAAAAATCAGAATAATGCATCAGTTTAAGTTTGCACTGGAATAATCAGAGGTAAAAATCATTGGGCCATAGATTCCTGTCAAGGAACAACATCCAGTAGTGAAAGAATAATAGCCATGGGATGGAGATTCCAAGATGGCCAAAAAGGAACAGCTCCAGGCTACAGCTCCCAGTGTGAGGGACTCAGAAGACAGGTGACTTCTGCATTTCCAAATGAGGTAATGGGTTCATCTCACTGGAGCATGTCAGACAGTCGGTGCAGGACAGTGGGTGCAGCCCACCAAGCGAGAGCCGAACTAAGGTGAGGCATTGCCTCACCCAGGAAGTGCAGGGGGGAAGGGAATTCCCTTTCCTAGCCAAGGGAAACCGTGACACACAGCACCTGGAAAATCAGGTCACTCCCACCCTAATACTGCACTTTTCCAAGGATCTTAGCAAACGGCACACCAGGATATTATATCCCATGCCTGACTCAGAGGGTCCCACACCCACGGGGCCTCCCTCATTGCTAGCACAGCAGTCTGAGATCTAACTGCAAGGTGGCAGCGAGGCTGGGGGAGGGGTGTCCACCATTGCTGAGGCTTGAGTAGGTAAACAAAGTGGCCAGGAAACTCGAACTGAGTGGAGCCCACTGCAGCTCAAGGAGGCCTGCCTGCTTCTGTAGACTCCTTCTCTGGGGACAGGGCATAGTCAACCAAAAGGCAGCAGAAACCTCTGCAGATTTAAATGTCCCTGTCTGACAGCTTTGAAGGGAGTAGTGGTTCTCCTAGCATGGAGTTTGAGATCTGAGGACGGGCAGACTGCCTCCTCAAGTAGGTCCCTGACCACCA
Organism: Rhinopithecus roxellana; assembly: GCF_007565055.1. Lineage (NCBI taxonomy): Eukaryota > Metazoa > Chordata > Mammalia > Primates > Cercopithecidae > Rhinopithecus > Rhinopithecus roxellana. The sequence goes on from NC_044555.1 coordinate 140,500,963, forward strand.
AGTACTCTAACTGGGAGGCACCCCCGAAGTAGGGATAGACTGACACCTCACACGGCTGGGTACCCCTCTGAGACGAGGCTTCCAGAGGAATGATCAGACAGCAACATTTGCTATTCAGCAATATTCACTCTTCTGCAGCCTCCACAGCTGATACCCAACCAAACAGGGTCTGGAGTGGACCCCCAGAAAAAACTCCAACAGATCTGCAGCTGAGGGTCCTGACTGTTAGAAGGAAAACTAACAAACAGAAAGGGCATCCACACCAAAACCCCATCTCTACATCACCATGATCAAAGACCAAAGGTGGATAAAACCACAAAGATGGTGAAAAAAACAGAGCAGAAAAGCTGATAATTCTAAAAATCAGAGCACCCCTCCCCCTCCAGAAGAATGCAGCTCCTCACCAGCAACAGAACAAAGATGGATGGAGAATGACTTTGATGAGTTGAGAGAAGAAGGCTTCAGACAATCAAACTTCTCTGAGCAGAAGGAGGAAGTTTGAACCCATCACAAAGAAACTAAAAAACTTGAAAAAAGATTAGATGAAAAGATAACTAGAGTAACCAATGTAGAGAAGTCCTTAAATGACCTGAAAGAGCTGAAAACCATGGCATGAGAACTACGTGACAAATGCACAAGCTTCAGTAACTGACTAGATCAACTGGAAGAAAGGGTATCAGTGACTGAAGATAAAATGAATGAAATGAAATGACAAGAGAAGTTTAGAGAAAAAATAGTAAAAAGAAATGAACAAAGCCTCGAAGAAATATGGGACTGTGTGAAAAGACCAAATCTACATCTGATAGGTGTACCTCAAAAAGATGGGGAGAATGGAACCAAGTTGGAACACACTCTGTGGGATATCATCCAGGGGAAATGCCCCAACCGAGCAAGGCAGGCCGACGTGCAAATTCAGGAAATATAGAGCACACCACAAAGATACTCCTAGAGAAGAGAAACTCCAAGACACGTAATTGTTAGATTCACCAAAGTTGAAATGAAGGAAAAAATGTTAAAGGCAGCCAAAGAGAAAGGTCGGGTTACCCACAAAGCAAATACCATCAGACTAACAGTGGATCTATTGGCAGAAACTCTCCTAGCCAGAAGAGAGTGGGGCCCAATATTCAACATTCTTAAAGAAAAGAATTTTCAACCCAGAATTTCATATCCATGCAAACTAAGTTTAATAAGTGAAGGAGAACTAAAATCCTTTGCAGACAAGCAAATGCTTAGAGATTTTGTCACCACCAGGCCTGCCCTACAAGAGACCCTGAAGGAAGCACTAAATGTGGAAAGGAACAACCGTTACCTACCATTGCAAAAACATGCCAAAATGTAAAGACCATTGATGCTAGGAAGAAACTGCATCAATTAATGAGCAAAATAACCAGCTAACATCATAATGACAGGATCAAATGCACACATGAAAATATTAATCTTAAATATAAATGGGGTAAATGTTACAATTAAAAGTCACAGACTGGAGAAGTCAGGAGGCGGAGCAAGATGGCTGAATAGGAAGAGCTCCAGTCTCCAACTCCCAGCGCGAGTGACACAGAAGACCGGTGATTTCTGCATTTTCAACTGAGGTACTGGGGTCATCTCACTAGGGAGTGCCGGACAATCGGTGCTGGTCAGCTGCTGCAGCCTGACCAGCCAGAGCTGAAGCAGGGCGAGGCATCGCCTCACCTGGAAAGCGCAAGGGGAAGGGAATCCCTTTTCCTAGCCAGGGGAACTAGACACACAACACCTGGAAAATTGGGTAACTCCCACCCCATTACCGCGATTTAAGCAAACGGGCACACCAGAAGAATATATCCCTCACCTGGCCGGGAGAGTCCCATGCCCACGGAGCCTCCCTCATTGTTAACACAGCAGTCTGCCACGATCTAACCGCAAGGCAGTAGCGAGGCTGGGGGAGGGGCGCCCACCATTGCTGAGGCTTAAGTAGGTAAACAAAGCCGCTGGGAAGCTGGAACAGGGTGGAGCTCACAGCAGCTCAAGGAAACCTGCCTGTCTCTATAGACTCCACCTCTGGGGGTAGGGCTCAGCTAAAAAAACAACAGGGGAAGCCTCAGAGGCCTGAGCAGACGCGAACAACACTGTCTGACAGCTTTGAAGAGAGCAGTGGATTTCCCAACACGGAGGTTGAGATCTGAGAACGGACAGACTGCCTGCTCAAGTGGGTCCCTGACCCCTGAGTAGCCTAACTGGGAGACGTCCCCCAATAGGGGCAGTCTGACACCCCACACCTCACAAGGTGGAGTGCACCCCTGAGAGAAAGCTTCCAAAGTAAGAATCAGACAGGTACACTCGCTGTTCAGAAATATTCTATCTTCTGCAACCTCTGCTGCTGATACCCAGGCAAACAGGGTCTGGAGAGGACCTCAAGCAATCCCCAACAGACCTATAGCTGAGGGTCCTGACTGTCAGAAGGAAAGCTATCAAACAGGAAGGACACCTATACCAAAACCCCATCAGTACGTCACCATCATCAAAGACCAGAGGCAGATAAACCCACAAAGATGGGGAAAAAGCAGGGCAGAAAAGCTGGAAATTCAAAAAATAAGAGCGCATCTCCCCCTGCAATGGAGCGCAGCCCATCACCAGCAACGGATGAAAGCTGGTCAGAGAATGACTTTGACGAGATGAGAGAAGAAGCCTTCAGTCCATCAAACTTCTCAGAGATAAAGGAGGAATTATGTACCCAGCACAAAGAAACTAAAAATCTTGAAAAAAGAGTGGAAGAATTGACAGCTAGACTAATTAATGCAGAAAAGGTCATAAACGAAATGACAGAGATGAAAACCATGACACGAGAAATACATGACAAATGCACAAGCTTCAGTAACCGACTCGATCAACTGGAAGAAAGAGTATCAGCGATTGAGGATCAAATGAATGAAATGAAGCGAGAACAGAAACCAAAAGAAAAAAGAAGAAAAAGAAATGAACAGAGCCTACAAGACGTATGGGAATATGTAAAAAGACCAAATCTACGTCTGATTGGGGTGCCTGAAAGTGAGGGGGAAAATGGAACCAAGTTGGAAAACACTCTTCAGAATATCATCCAGGAGAACTTCCCAAACCTAGTAGGGCAGGCCAACATTCAAATTCAGGAAATACAGAGAACGCCACAAAGATACTCCTCCAGAAGAGCAACTCCAAGACACATAATTGCCAGATTCACCAAAGTTGAAATGAAGGAAAAAATCTTAAGGGCAGCCAGAGAGAAAGGTCGGGGTACCCACAAAGGGAAGCCCATCAGACTAACAGCAGATCTCTCGGCAGAAACTCTACAAGCCAGAAGAGAGTGGGGGCCAATATTCAACGTTCTTAAAGAAAAGAATTTTCAACCCAGAATTTCATATCCAGCCAAACTAAGTTTCATCAGTGAAGGAGAAATAAAATCCTTTACAGATAAGCAAATGCTTAGAGATTTTGTCACCACCAGGCCTGCTTTACAAGAGACCCTGAAGGAAGCCCTAAACATGGAAAGGAACAACCGGTACCAACCATTGCAAAAACATGCCAAAATGTAAAGACCATCGAGGCTAGGAAGAAACTGCATCAACTGACGAGCAAAATAATCAGTTAATATCATAATGGCAGGATCAAGTTCACACATAACAACATTAACCTTAAATGTCAATGGACTAAATACTCCAATTAAAAGACACAGTGTGGCAAACTGGATAAAGAGTCAAGACCCATCAGTCTGCTGTATTCAGGAGACCCATCTCACATGCAGAGACATACATAGGCTCAAAATAAAGAGATGGAGGAAGATCTACCAAGCAAATGGAGAACAAACAAAAGCAGGGGTTGCAAACCTAGTCTCTGATAAAACAGACTTTAAACCATCAAAGATCAAAAGAGACAAAGAAGGCCATTACATAATGGTAAAGGGATCAATTCAACAGGAAGAGCTAACTCTCCTAAATATACATGCACCCAATATAGGAGCACCCAGATTCATAAAGCAAGTCCTTAGAGACTTACAAAGAGACTTAGACTCCCATACAATAATAATGGGAGACTTCAACACTCCACTGTCAACATTAGACAGATCAACGAGACAGAAAGTTAACAAGGATATCCAGGAATTGAACTCATCTCTGCACCAAGTGGAACTAATAGACATCTATAGAACTCTCCACCCCAAATCAACAGAATATATATTCTTCTCAGCACCACATTGCACTTATTCCAAAATTGACCACATAATTGGAAGTAAAGCACTCCTCAGCAAATGTAAAAGAACAGAAATTTTAACAAACTGTCTCTCAGAACACAGTGCAATCAAACTAGAACTCAGGACTAAGAAACTCAATCAAAACCGCTCAACTACATGGAAACTGAACAACCTGCTCCTGAATGACTACTGGGTACATAATGAAATGAAGGCAGAAATAAAGATGTTCTTTGAAACCAATGAGAACAAAGATACAACATATCAGAGTCTCTGGGACACATTTAAAGCAGTGTGTAGAGGGAAATTTATAGCACTAAATGCCCACAAGAGAAAGCAGGAAAGATCTAAAATTGACACTCTAACATCACAATTAAAAGAACTAGAGAGGCAAGAGCAAGAACATTCAAATCTAGCAGAAGGCAAGAAATAACTAAGATCAGAGCAGAACTGAAGGAGATAGAGACACAAAAATCCCTCCAAATAAACAATGAATCCAGGAGTTGGTTTTTTGAAAAGATCAACAAAATTGACCGACCGCTAAATGACTAATAAAGAAGAAAAGAGAGAGGAATCAAATAGATACAATAAAAAATGATAAAGGGGATATCACCACCGACCCCACAGAAATACAAACTACCATCAGAGTATACTATAAACGCCTCTACGCAAATCAACTAGAAAATCTAGAAGAAATGGATAATTGCCTGGACACTTACACTCTCCCAATACTAAACCAGGAAGAAGTTGAATCCCTGAATAGACCAATAGCAGGCTCTGAAATTGAGGCAACAATTAATAGCCTACCCACCAAAAAAAGTCCAGGACCAGATGGATTCACAGCTGAATTCTACCAGAGGTACAAGGAGGAGCTGGTACCATTCCTTCTGAAACTATTCCAATCAATAGAAAAAGAGGGAATCCTCCCTAACTCATTTTATGAGGCCAAAATCATCCTGATACCAAAGCCTGGCAGAGACACAACAAAAAAAGAGAATTTTAGACCAATATCCCTGATGAACATCGATGCAAAAATCCTCAATAAAATACTGGCAAACCGGATGCAGCAGCACATCAAAAAGCTTATCCACCATGATCAAATGGGCTTCATCCCTGGGATGCAAGGCTGGTTCAACATTCGCAAATCATTAAACATAATCCAGCACATAAACAGAACCAAAGTCAAGAACTACATGATTATCTCAATAGATGCAGAAAAGGCTTTTGACAAAATTCAACAGCCCCTCATGCTAAAAACGCTCAATCAATTCGGTATTGATGGAACATACCTCAAAATAATAAGAGCTATTTATGACAAACCTACAGCTAATATCATACTGAATGGGCAAAAACTGGAAAAATTCCCTTTGAAAACTGGTACAAGACAGAGGTGCCCTCTCTCACCACTCCCATTCAACATAGTGTTGAAAGTTCTGGCTAGGGCAATCAGGCAAGAGAAAGAAATCAAGGGTATTCAGTTAGGAAAAGAATAAATCAAATTGTCCCTGTTTGCAGATGACATGATTGTATATTTAGAAAACCCCATTGTTTCAGCCCAAAATCTCCTTAAGCTGATAAGCAACTTCAGCAAAGTCTCAGGATACAAAATTAATGTGCAAAAATCACAAGCATTCTTATACACCAGTAACAGACAAGCAGAGAGCCAAATCAGGAATGAACTTCCATTCACAATTGCTTCAAAGAGAATAAAATACCTAGGAATCCAACTTACAAGGGATGTAAAGGACCTCTTCAAGGAGAACTACAAACCACTGCTCAGTGAAATCAAAGAGGACATAAACAAATGGAAGAACATACCATGCTCATGGATAGGAAGAAACAATATTGTGAAAATGGCCATACTGCCCAAGGTCATTTATAGATTGAATGCCATCCCCATCAAGCTACCAATGAGTTTCTTCACAGAATTGGAAAAACCTGCTTTAAAGTTCATATGGAACCAAAAAAGAGCCCGCATTGCCAAGACAATCCTAAGTCAAAAGGACAAAGCTGGAGGCGTCACACTACCTGACTTCAAACTATACTACAAGGCTACAGTAACCAAAACAGCATGGTACTGGTACCAAAACAGAGCTATAGACCAATGGAACAGAACAGAGTCCTCAGAAATAATACCACACATCTACAGCCATCTGATCTTTGACAAACCTGAGAGAAACAAGAAATGGGGAAAGGATACCCTATTTAATAAGTGGTGCTGGGAAAATTGGCTAGCCATAAGTAGAAAGCTGAAACTGGATCCTTTCCTTACTCCTTATACGAACATTAATTCAAGATGGATTAGAGACTTAAATGTTAGACCTAATACCATAAAAACCCTAGAAGAAAATCTAGGTAGTACCATTCAGGACATAGGCATGGGCAAGGACTTCATGTCTAAAACACCAAAAGCAATGGCAGCAAAAGCCAAAATTGACAAATGGGATCTCATTAAACTAAAGAGCTTCTGCACAGCAAAAGAAACTACCATCAGAGTGAACAGGCCACCTACACAATGGGAGAAAATTTTTGCAATCTACTCATCTGACAAAGGGCTAATATCCAGAATCTATGAAGAACTCAAACTAATTTACAAGAAAAAACAAACAACCCCATCAAAAAGTGGGCAAAGGATATGAGCAGACATTTCTCAAAAGAAGACATTCATACAGCCAACAGACACATGAACAAATGCTCATCATCTCTCGCCATCAGAGAAATGCAAATCAAAACCACAATGGGTTACCATCTCACACCAGTTAGAATGGCAATCATTAAAAAATCAGGAAACAAGAGGTGTTGGAGAGGATGTGGAGAAATAGGAACGCTTTTACACTGTTGGTGGGATTGTAAACTAGTTCAACCATTATCGAAAACAGTATGGCAATTCCTCAAGGATCTAGAACTAGATGTACCATATGACCCAGCCATCCCACTACTTGGTATGTACCCAAAGGATTATAAATTATTGTACTACAAAGACACATGCACACGTATGTTTATTGCAGCACTATTCACAATAGCAACGACATGGAATCAACCAAAATATCCATCTGTGACAGACTGGATTAAGAAAATGTGGCACATATACACCGTGGAATACTATGCAGCCATAAAAAAGGATGAGTTTGCGTCCTTTGTAGGGACATGAATGCAGCTGGAAACCATCATTCTTAGCAAACTATCACAAGAAGAGAAAACCAAACACCGCATGTTCTCACTCATAGGTGGGAACTGAACAATGAGATCACTTGGACTCTGGAAGCAGAACATCACGCACTGGGGCCTATCATGGGGAGGGGGGATGGGGGAGGGATTGCATTGGGGAGTTATACATGATATAAATGATGAATTGAAGGGTGGTGACGAGTTGATGGGTGCAGCACACCAACATGGCACAAATATACATATGTAACAAACCTGCACGTTATGCACGTGTGCCCTAGAACTTAAAGTATAATAAAAAAAAAAAGAAATTAAAAAAAAATGAAGTATAATAAAAAAAAAAAAAAAAGCCACAGACTGGCAAACTGGATAAAGAGTCAAGACCCATCAGTGTGCTGTAATCTGGAGACCCATCTCATGTGCAGAGACACACATAGGCCAAAATAAAGGGATGGAGGAAGATCTATCAAGCCAATGAAAATAATAAAAAGCAGGGGTTGTAATCCTAGTCTCTGATAAAACAGACTTTAAACCAAAAAAGGTCAAAAGAGACAAAGGAGGCCATTACAGAATGTAAAGGGATCAATTCAACAGGAAGAGCTAACTATCCAAAATATATATGCACCCAATACAGGAGCACCCAGATTCATAAAGCAAGTCCTTGGAGACTTGCAAACAGATGTAGACTCCCACACATTAATAATGGGAGATTTTAACACCCCACTGTCAACATTAGACAGATCAATGAGACAGAAAGTTAAAAAGGATATCCAGGAATTGAACTCAACTCTGCACCAAGCAGACCTAATAGACATCTACAGAACTCTCCACCCCAAATCAACAGAATATGCATTCTTCTCAACACCATAACACACTTATTCCAAAATTGACTACATAGTTGGAAGTAAAGCACTCCTCAGCAAATGTGAAAAGAACAGAAATGATAACAAACTGTCTCTCAGTCCACAGTGCAATCAAGCTAGAACTCAGGATTAAGAAACTCACTCAACTGCTCAACTACATGGAAACTGAGCAACCTGCTCCTGAATGACTACTGGGTACATAACGAAATGAAGGCACAAACAAATATGTTCTTTGAAGCCAGTGAGAACAATGATACAACATACCAGTATCTCTGGGACACATTTAAAGCAGTGTGTAAAGGGAAATTTATAGCACTAAAGGCCCACAAGAGAAAGCTGGAAATATCTAAAATTGACACCCTAACATCACAGTTAAAAGAACTAGAGAAGCGAGAACAAACACATTCAAAAGCTAGCAGAAGGCAAGAAATAACTAAGATCAGAGCAGAACTGAAGGAGATAGAGATAAAAAAAAAAAAAAAAAAAAAAAAAAAAAAAAAAAAAAAAAAAAAAAAACTTCAAAAAATCAATCAATCCAGGAGCTGGTTTTTTGAAAAGAGCAACAAAATTGATACACTGCCAGCAAAATTAATAAAGAAGAAAAAAGAGAAGAATCAAGTAGACACAATAAAAAATGATAAAGGGGATATCACCACCAACCCCACAAAAATACAAACTACCATCAGAGAATACTATAAACACCTCTATGCAAATAAACTAGAAAACCTAGAAGAAATGGATAAATTCCTGAACACATACACTCGCCCAAGATTATTCCCGGAAGAGAATCGCTGAATAGACCAATAACAGGCTCTGAAATTGAGGCAATAATTAATAGCCTACCAACCAAAAAAAATCCCAAAAAATGAGAAGGATTCACAGCCGAATTCTACCAGAGATACAAGGAGGAGCTGGTACTGTTCCTTCTGAAACTATTCCAATGAATAGAAAAAGAGGGAATCCTCCCTAACTCATTTTATGAGCCACCATCATCCTGATACCAAAGCCTGGCAGAGAAACACCAAAAAAAAAAAAAAAAAAAAAAATAGAATTTTAGACAAATATCCCTGATGAACATCAATGCAACAATCCTCAATAAAATACTGGCAAACCAAATTCAACAGCACATCAAAAATCTTATCCAAAATGATCAACTGGGCTTCATCCCTGGGATGCAAGCCTGGTTTAACATATGCAAATCAATAAACGTAATCCAGCATATGAATAGAACCAAAGACAAAAACCACATGATTATCTCAATAGATGCAGAAAAGGCCTTTGACAAAATTCAACAGCCCTTCATGATAAAAACTGTCAATAAATTCAGTATTGGTGGAACGTATCTCAAAATAATAAGAGCTGTTTTTGACAAACCCACAGCCAATATCATACTGAATGGGCAAAAACTGGAAGCATTCTCTTTGAAAACTGGCAGAAGATAGGGATGCACTCTCTCACCACACTTATTCAACACAGTGTTGGAAGTTCTGGCCAGGGCAATCGGGCAGGATATAGAAATAAAGGTATTCAATTAGGAAAAGAGGAAGTCAATTTGTCCCTGTTTGCCAATAGCATGATTGTATATTTAGAAAACCCCATTGTCTCAGCCCAAAATCTCCTTAAGCTGATAAGCAACTTCAGCAAACTCTCAGGATAAAAAATCAATGTGCAAAAATCACAAGCATTCTTATACACCAATATCAGACAGAGAGCCAAATAAAGAGTGAACTCCCATTCACAATTGCTTCAAATAGACTAAAATACCTAGGAATCCAACTTACAAGGGATGTGAACGACTTCTTCAAGGAGAACGGCAAAGCACTGCTCAATGAAATAAAAGAGGACACAAACAAATGGAAGAACATTCCATGCTCGTGGATAGGAAGAATCAATATCGTGAAAATGGCCATACTGCCCAAAGTAATTTGTAGATTCAATGCCATCCCCATTAAGCTACCAATGAATTTCTTCACAGAATTGGAAAAACTACTTTAAAGTTCATAAACAACCAAAAAAGAGCCTGCATTGCCAAGACAATCCTAAGTCAAAAGAACAAAGCTGGAGGCAACACACTACCTGACTTCAAACTATACTACAAGGCTACAGTAACCAAAACAGCCTAGTACTGGTACCAAAACAGAGCTATAGACCAATGGAACAGAACAAAGCCCTCAGAAATGATACCACACTTCTACTACCGTCTGATCTTTGACAAACCTGACAAAAACAAGAAATGAGGAAAGGATTCCTTATTTAATAAATGGTCCTGGGAAAACTGACTAGCCAAAAGTAGAAAGCTGAAACTGGATCCCTTCCCTACACTCTATACGAAAATTAATTCAAGATGAATTAGAGACTTAAATGTTAGACTTAAAACCTTAAAAACCCTAGAGGAAAACCTCGGCAATACCTTTCAGGACATAGGCATGGGCAAGGACTTCCTGTCTGAAATACCAAAAGCAATGGCAACAAAAACCAAAATTGACAAATGGCATCTAATTAAACTAAAGAGCTTCTGGACAGCAAAAGAAACTACCATCAGAGTGAACAGGCAACCTATAGAATGGGAGAAAGTTTTGCAATCTACTCATCTGATAAAGGACTAATATCCAGAATCTACAAAGAACTCAAACAAATTTGAAACAACCCCATCAAAAAGTGGGCAAAGGATATGAACAGATACTTCTAAAAAGAAGACATTTAGGCAGCCAACAGACACATGAAAAAATGCTCATCACTGGCCATCAGAGAAATGCAAATCAAAATGACAATGTGATACCATCTCACACCAGTTAGAATCGCAATCATTAAAAAGTCAGGAAACAACAGGTGCTGCAGAAGATATGGAGAAATAGGAACACTTTTACACTGTTGGTGGGACTGTAAACTAGTTCAACCATTGTGGAAGACAGTGTGGTGATTCCTCAAGGATCTAGATCTAGAAATACCATTTGACCCAGCCTTCCCATTACTGGGTATATAACCAAAGGATTATAAATCTTGCTGCTATAAAGACAAATGCACACATATGTTTATCACGGCACTATTCACAATTGCAAAGACTTGGAACCAACTCAAATGTCCATCAGTGACAGACTGGATTAAGAAACTGTGGCACATATACACCATAGAATACTATGCAGACATAAAAAAGGATGAGTTTATGTCCTTTGTAGGGACATGAATGCATCTGGAAACCATCGTTCTCAGCAAACTATTGCAAGAACAGAAAACCATACTCCATATGTTCTCACTCATAGGTGGGAATTGAACAACGAGAACACTTGGACACTGGAAGGGGAACATCACACACTGGGGCCTGTCGGGGGGGTGTGGTAGGGGGGAGGGATAGCATTAGGAGATATATCTAATATAAATGACGAGTTAATGGGTGCAGCACACCAACATGGCACATGTATACATATGTAACAAACCTGCAGGTTGTGCACATGAACCCTAGAACTTAAAGTATATATAGAAAAAAAAAAGAATAGCCATGGGTAATTTGTTATTTGAAGGGGGAGGGATAGTTTGGGAAAAAATATTAAAATTAGAGATTTTTCATATAATTTGCAACATTCTGCATTTTATGATTAAAATATCTGCAGGGATGGGAGGAGTCATTAAGCATTGTATTAACTATTATTAAATAAAAAGCTAGCTTCCAATAAGTAATAACCTTCTTTGATTAAAAAAGTCTATAACCTAATGCTTTTTGAATACAAACAAGATCACATTGTTTTGTAAATCCTCAAGAAAAAGACTCATATTTTTCTTTTTTTTTTTTTTTTTTTTTGAGGCGGAGTCTCGCTCTGTCGCCCGGACTGGAGTGCAGTGGCCAGATCTCAGCTCACTGCAAGCTCCGCCTCCCGGGTTTTCGCCATTCTCCTGCCTTAGCCTCCCGAGTAGCTGGGACTACAGGCGCCCGCCACCTCGCCAGGCTAGTTTTTGTATTTTTAGTAGAGACGGGGTTTCACCGTGTTAGCCAGGATGGTCTCGATCTCCTGACCTCGTGATTCGCCCGTCTCGGCCTCCCAAAGTGCTGGGATTACAGGCTTGAGCCACCGCGCCCGGCCAATTTTTCTTGTTAATTGTTTCCATTGCATTCAAAACATATAAAAACGGTTTTAATTTTTGCTTTTTCTTCATTTGCCCAAATTGAATACTAGTGTTGTATCATCTGTGGTGCTGAAATTTTTTTATGATCTGTGAAAACCACTGATATAGGATACTGTTGAATTTTAGTAAGATGTTAAAAGGGGAGTTAGATATATACAAATTAGGTTCTGCAGGCACACTAGCCATGATAAAATCACAAGCACTATTAATCTTTTTGTTTTAGGGCATATGCTGATCACCAGCTGAGGTCAGGAAGACACTTTCTTCTTTAATATAGTATTTCACAATTAGGTTCATTGGGTGTGGAGTGAGGTATGATTTTCAGTGAAGCTTCCAATTTTAGCCACTGTTGGACACGATGCCAGATTTGGTGTCTCATTGGCTGGATCTGTTATGGTTTCAATGCTAATTAGACTGTGCACTGTGGGATTTTCAAGGATGTAGAGGTTAAAACTGACAATTAAATGACCGTACTTTAGTAATAAATCATTGTCTTTGCAGTACGTAATTATAGAAAGAGTCCATAACCATATCTGGTTAATATTAAAATGTCTGTGTGAGTAGTTGACGTTATTTTCTCCCAGTTCCTTAATGAGACTGCTATGCATTAACTGCCACAGCAAAAATTTTTTTTAAAAATGTACTTAAAAAAATGAAAGCCTCTTAAAAGCGTTTGTAGCTGTGAATTGCTATCATCAAATATCTCTACATTTAAGACTTCAAGGTTATTTTGTTTACAATACCGCTCCTAAACTATGCAAAGAGAGTCTAGAAATCTCAGGGTATATGAATCCTTATTTACAATTTACAGGGTATATGAATCCTTACTTATTACAATTATTAAAAAATAATTTTGAATAAAATTGGTAAAACTGATAAGCCATGTCATTTTATTCTTCAGCAACTATTTTGCCTTATTCAAACACAACTATTTTCAAACTTCATTTTCATTCCTATTTCCATCACTGTGATAGAAAAAGCACTGAATTTGGAGCCAACTTGGTCAGGTCTTGTCTCAATCTCACTGCCAATAAATTTAGGCAAGTTATTAACTTAACTGGGACTTAATTCTTAATTTGTAAAATGAAGTAATTGGTCTAATATTATATGAATGAGATTCAGCTCACTACCTCAAGTACCATTTGTGTTTTGGTGGTGTGAATTAGTTACCAGATAGATATCCTACTACCGACATGGATTTGGTACCCATCAGCATGTGCTAGTTTTCAAATAATAGTTTGTATCAGAATCTTCTGTTACATTTGTTTAATTTGGAGCTTTATGGGTCAAAATCCAGACATGTTGATTTCTTAAGGCTGAGTTGAGGCCAGGGAACTGCATTCTAAACAGGATACCAACTAATTCTAGACTTTAAAAATCTCTCCAGATATATTCTAAAATTATAGCTCAAGCTTTTGATTGCGTTGGTTAAGATAAACAAAGTTAATCCCTATCAATAGCTGCTAACTTATTAAGTGCTATTGTGGTCAAAAGCTAGTTATTCAATGATAACCAATTCACAAGATCTCTTAAAGGTAAACTTTGTGCACAACTCATACTAGGACATTTGAAAGACAAAAAATAAAAATAAATTAATAAATAATAAATAAATCCCCTGGCATGCTCACTTTTGCCTCCAGAGAAATTCCCAATTTAATGATAAGACTTGTAAACTATTAAATCACTAGTCCCCACAATTGTTCTTACAGCTAATATCGAGATGTTCAGATCAAGTTTATAATAGACTCCTCCTTGTTCTGTGTGACAGTGCTAAAATATAAAGAGAGAAATATAGATAATGCCAAATCAGAATAGCCCAAACTTAAAAGAAAATTTCACATTGTATTTCAACAAAGGCATACATTTCTTAGGAGACCAAATTTTGTGCTAATTCACTTGCTCTACCATCCTGAGCAAAGCTATCTTACCGATTATTTGCAAATTTTTATGGGGTTTTGTTGTGAAAGGTATCTGCCTACATATCTTGCTGATGAATACTTAATATTCAGTTGTATTATCTCTAAACCAAAATGCTTTTTTTTTTTTTTTTCTTCCCGAGATGGAGTCTCTCTCTATCTCCCAGGCTGGAGTGCAGTGGCGCGATCTCGTCTCACTGCAAGCTCTGCCTCCCGGGTTCATGCCATTCTTCTGCCTCAGCCTCCCTAGTAGCTGGGGCTACAGGCGCCCACCACCACGCCCGGCTAATTTTTTGTATTTTTGGTAGAGACAGGCTTTCACCGTATTAGCCAGGATGATCTTGATCTCCTGACCTCGAGATTCGCCCGCCTTGGCCTCCCACGGTGCTGGGATTACAGGCGTGAGCCTCCGCGCGGAGCCCAAAATGCATTTTTTTTTTTTTTTAACTCCAGTCTACCTCTGAAATTACTCTTCCTACCACTAGTTATATGTACAAATTGGCTGCATGACATTCTGTGAACACTGCTGGCTCTTTTCTTTGATTGGTACATTGTTACTGAACCCCCCAAACCTTCTCCTTCTAGGCCTTTCAAGCCATTAGAAATAGCCACTTGAAGCTCTAGTAAAACATAACTTATTTCTATTTGCACACAATGTCATCTGACCACTAGGCAAGAAGGTTGGATATGGCTTCTTATGACACAGTTTTACAATGACTACAAATAACTTTTATTTTTTTGAATACCATTGTTTAAACTCATTTTCTAGAAAATAAAGTAGCTTCCTCTCTGATATCTTTATTTTGTGAAGACAGCTGATCAGTCTCTTTCTATACTGTATGTTCCAAATTAAGTCATTATCTATGCTGTTAACTCCACTAATTCTGTTACTTTTATTAGCAAAGTTTTGGTGTTGAGTCCTGTAGTAGTGACAAGCATTTCTAGAAGCTAATCTGACAGATAATGACTCCATTAAGTGATGGATGCTAATTGGTTTACAGCAGAGGCCTGAAATTAATTTATGTAAATAAATTAGCACCTGAGCATGTTATCATCCCAGTTTGGATTTTCAAATTACCAGTGATTTTTAAAGCCTCCATTTTCAGTAAAATGTAATGCATAGAAACTTCATGAATAATTAAAAATTGGCAATAGGTCAGAATACCAAACAAGAAATACAAATTGTTTATACCCATTTCTAGGCAAGGTGGTGTCTGTGTATGAATTATGTCTTCATAATAAATGACTTATATAATAGTTAGATTTAAAGTACCCTCCAAAGAATATACTTCATTGCAATTGTTCCTGGAATTACTAGCCACCACCAGTATCAGTGTAGTATTGGTCCCAGGACCAATCCTCAGTCTCACGAGTAGCTGGGATTACAGGCATGCACCACCATACCTGGCTGATTTTTGTATTTTTAGTAGAGACAGAGTTTCACCATGTTGGCCAAGCTGGTCTTAAACTCCGGACCTCAG
Organism: Rhinopithecus roxellana; assembly: GCF_007565055.1. Taxonomy (NCBI): domain Eukaryota; kingdom Metazoa; phylum Chordata; class Mammalia; order Primates; family Cercopithecidae; genus Rhinopithecus; species Rhinopithecus roxellana. The sequence goes on from NC_044555.1 coordinate 140,516,699, forward strand.
GTGATCTGCCTGTCTCAGCCTCCAAAAGTGCTGGGATTACAGGCATGAGCCACCACACCCAGCCTCATATTGTATATTTTCAGTGCAAGTTTGGTTGAATCTTCAGATTCAGAACCTGTGGATCACCAGTCAGAATGACTATTATTAAAAAGTTAAAAAAATAGACATTGATGAAGTTGTAGAAAAAATGGAATGCTTATCCACTGTTTGTGGAAGTGTAAATTAGTTCATTCACTGTGGAAAGCAATTTGGAGACATCTTAAATAACTTAAAAGAGAACTACCATCCCGCTCAACAACCCCATTACTGGGTATATGTCAAAAATAAAATAAATAATTCTATCAAAAAGACACATGCACTTTTATGTTCATAAGAGCACTGTTCACAACAGCAAAGACACGAAATCAACCAAGATGCCCTTCACTGGTGGACTGGATAAAGAAAATGTGGTACATGCACACCATGGAATACTATGCAGCCATTTTAAAAAATGAGATCATGTCCTTTGCAGCAACATCAATGGAGCTGGAAGCCATTATGCTACGTGTATTAACGCAGGGACAGAAAACTAAACACTGCATGTTTTCACTTATAAGTGGGAGCTGAACACTGAGTATAGGTGGACACAAAGTTGTGAACAATAAACACTGAGGACTATTAAAGGGGGACAAATAAGGAAGGGGGCAAGGATTAAAAAACTACCTATTGGGTACTATGCTCACTACCTAGGTGACAGGATCATACCCTAAAACTCAGTGACACACAATTTGCACATGTAACAAACCTGCACTTATACCCCCTGAACATAAAAATAGAAAAAACAAAAACAATAAAAGCATACTTACACACACATACACACAAACACACACAAAACACAACATCTGGATACAGCGGGCTGACCGTATATCACAGCTTACATAATCATTTCTCTTCTTATTGTATGTTTCACTTATCTCTAATATTTTTCTATTTCAAATAAGACTGTAAGTAATATCTATAGCTTCATCACGTATGTTCTTAGGATATATTTCCAGATGTGGAATTACTGTTCAAAGAGTGTGTTCTTGTTATATACTGCCAACTTGTTCTCCAAAATGGTTATTAAAGATTTCCATACAAAGATGGTACAATGAAATGAAAAAATAAAATCTCCTTTCCAATATCTACCAAACCAGTAAAAAATATGAAAAAGAAAAGAAAATGACATAAATATTTTTTTAAATAACTAATAACAAAGTTGTATTTTTATGCCATAAATTTGAAAGCTTATGACAGTAGAAAGAAACTGAGTCCTGATTCACTCCCAAGTGTAACTTTATAAAAGTTAGGTGAATTTCACTTAAAATACAGTTAAACACTTTAAAGTGAATAATTCAGTGCATTTAGTATATTCACAATGTTGTGAAATCACCAACTCTTTGTGATTTCAAAATGTTTGCATTATTCCAGAACACTCAGCATTTATAAGTAATCATTCCCCATTTCTTATTTCCCCTATGCCCTAGCAACAACTCTGCTTTTCTGTCTGTATGGATTTTTCTATTTTGAGTATTTTATAGAAAATAATATCATATAATATGTGATTTTTTGTGTCTGGCATATTTCATTTAGCATAATGTTTCTGAAGTTCACCAAATTGTAGCTTATACCAGTACTCCATCACTTTGCATGACTGAATAATATTTCATTGTATGTATATACCAAAATTTATTTGTTCATTCATCCATTGATGAATATTTTGATTATTTACATCTTTGGCCATAATTAATAAACATTTATGTGTAAGTTTCTGTATTAACACGTTTTTATTTCTCTTGGGCCACCTAGGAGTTGAATCCCTGGTTTATATGGCAATTCTGTTTAACTTTTTGAAGCATAACTAAACTGTAGTCAGTAGCAGCTGTATCATTCATTTTACATTCTCACCAGCAATATAGAAGGTTTCTTTTCTTTTCTTTTTTTTTTTTTTACCACATCCTTACTAGTTAGTTTATTTTTTTCTCTCACTACAGCCATCCTAATGGCAGCAAAGTATTATTTCACTGTGGTTTTGATTTGAATCTCCTTAATGACCATTGATATGAACATCTATACATGTGCTTATTGACCATTTTAATATTATATTTAAAGAAATGTCTATGCAAATGTTTTGACAATTTCTAATTGGATTATTTGTCTTTCTATGTTGAATTGTAAGTATGCTTCATATATTATGAATATAAATCTTTAAAAGATATATCATTTGCAAATATTTTCTCCCATTCTATAGATTGCCTTTTTACTTTCTTGATAATATGCTTTGATGCACAGAAGATTTTAATTTGTATGAAGTCCAATTCGCCTTTTATTTCCTTTTGCTTTCTGTGTTTTGGGTGTGGAATCTAAGAATCCATTGCCAAATCTAAAGTCATAATGATTTTCTTTCCTTCAACTTTTAAGTTGAAGAAAAACATGTGCAGGACGTGCAGGTTCATTATTAGGTAAACACGTGTCATGGTGATTTGCTGCACAGATCAATCCATTGCCTAGATATTAAGCCCAGCACCGATTAGCTATTCTTCCTGATGCTCTCCCTCCTCCCAACACTATAACAGGCCCAAATATGTGTTGTTTCCCCACATGTGTCTATGTGTTCTCATCATGCAGCTCCCACTTATGAGTGAGAACATGCGGTGTTTCATTTTCATTCCCTGCATTTGTTTCCTGAGGATAACGGCTTCCAATTCCATCCATGGCCCTGCAAAGGACATGATCTCATTCCTTTCTGTGGCTGCATAGTATTCCATGGTGTTTATCTTCCACTGTTTTTAAATTTGATCTATAATGTGGCTGTATAGTATTCCATGGTGTTTATGTTCCACTGTTTTTAAATTTGATCTATCATTGATGGGCATTTGGGTTAAATCCATGTCTTTGCTGTTGTGAATACTGCTACAATGAATACACACATGCATGTATCTTTATAACAGAATAATTTATATTCCTTTGGATATATACCCAGTAATGGGATTGCTGGGTCAAATGGTATGTCTGTCTCTAGTTCTTGGAGGAATCACCACATTGTCTTTCAAAATGATTGAATTAATTTACACCCCCACTAACACTGTAAAAGCGTTCTTTTTTTTCTGCAACCTCTCCAACAACTGTTGTTTTTTTGACTTTTTAGTAATTGCTATTCTGACTGGTATGAGATGGTATCTCATTGTGGTTTTGACTTGCATTTCTCTAATGATCAGTGATGTTGAGCTTGTTTTCTTTGTTTACTATCCACACGCATGTCTTCTTTTTAGAAGTGTTTGTTCATGTCCTTTGGCCAGTTTTTAATGGGGTTGCTTTTTTTTTTTTTTTTTCTTGTAGATTTGTTTGAGTTCCTTGTAGACTCTGGATATTAGACCTTTGTCAGATGGATATATTGAAAAAAATTTCTCCCAGTCTGTAGGCCGTCTGTTCACTCCGATGATAATTTCTTTTGCTGTGCAGAAGCTCTTAAGCTTAATTAAATCCCATTTGTCAATTGTGGCTTTTGTTGCAGTTGCTTTTGGTGTTTTTGTCATGAAATATTTGCCCGTGGCTATGTCCTGAATGGTATTGCCTAGATTTTCTTCTAAGGTTTTTATAGTTTTGGGTTTTACATTTAAGACTTTAATCCATCTTGACATAATTTGTGTATAAGGAGTAAAGAAGGGGTCCAGTTTCAATTTTCTGCATATGACTAGCCAGTTCTCCCAGCACCATTTATTAAATAGGGAATCCTTTCCCCATTGCTTGTTTTTGTCAGGTTTGTTGAAGATCAGATGATTGTAGGTGTGTGGTCTTATTTCTGAGTTTTGTATTCTCTTCTATTGGTGTATATGTCTGTTCTTGTATCAGTACCATGCTGTTTTGGTTACTGTAACCTCATAGTATAGATGGAAGTCAGGTAACGTGATGACTCCAGCTTTGTTCTTTCTTGCTTGGGATTGCCTTGGCTATTTGGGCTCTTTTTTGGTCCCATATAAATTTTAAAAGAGTTTTTTTTTTTTTTTTTTTTTTTTTTTTTTCAAAATCTGTGAAGAATGTCAATGGTAGATTAATAGGAATAGCATTGAATCTATAAATTACCAAAGTCATAATGATTTATCCTTACCTTTTCCCTAATAGTTATATAGTTTAATCCCTAAACTTAGGTTGTTGCTTTATTTTGAGTTAACCTTTGTGTATAGATTGAGGTGAGGAACTAACTTTATTTTATATGCAACTATCCAGTTGTTCTAGCATGATACGGTAAAAAATTATACTTTCCCCATTGAATTGTGTGTGCAAACCCTTTTTAGCATTGAATTGGCCATAAGAGCAGTTTACTCAACAAAAGGTGATAGGAAAACAGGACATCCACATGCAAAATAAGGAAGTTGAACCCTTAACTTACAGCATACATAAAAATTAACTTAAAATATATTTAAGGCCTAAATATAAACCCTAAATATATGACAATTTCAAAAGAAAGCATTGGGAAAAGCTTCAAGACATTAGATTTGATGATGATTTTTTGATTATAATAACGAAAGCAACAGCAATAAAATAAAAAACAAATGAAACTTTCTCAAATTTTAAAACTTCTTCATGCTTAAGAAAATAATTAACAGAGCCAAAAGAAAAACTATAGAATGGGAGAAAGTTATTGCAAATCATATATTTAATATGAGATTAGCATCCAAACATTTTAGAAACTTTTACAACTCAGCAACAACAAAAATAATCTAATTAAAAATGTACAAAAGACATGGATAGACATTTCTCCAAAGATGATCTACAAATAGCAAACATCATTCTGCTTTCTCTCAGTATACTGGGGAGGGAGAGATAAAGATGGGTTCATAGATGGTTACAAAAATACAGTTAAATAGAAGGAATGAAATCTAATGTTTGGTCGCCCAATAAGGTGACTATAGTTAAAAATAATTTATTATGTATGCAAAATAACTAGAAGAGTAAAATTTTATTTATTTATTTATTTATTTAAGATGAAGTCTCGTTGTGTCACCCAGGCTGGAGGCAAATGGCACGATTTCGACTCACTGCAACCTCCGCCTCCTATGTTTAAGTGATTCTCCTGCCTCAGCCTCCCCAGTAGCTTGCATTACAGGTGTGTGCTACCACGCCCAGCTAATTATTTGTATTTTTACTAGAGATGGGGTTTCACCATGTTGGTCAGGCTGGTCTCGAGCTCCTGACCTCAAATGATCCACAGGCCTTGGCTTCCCAAATTGCTGGGATTACAGGCATGAGTCACCATGCCTAGCCAAAGAGTGAAATTTAAATGTTTCTAATACAAGGAAATAAAAAATATCTAAGGCAATATATATTCAAATTACCTTGATCTCATCATTACACATTGTATGCTTATATTAAAACATCGTATTTACCCCATAAATATGTACAACTATTACATATATATGTAAATTAGGAGTAAAAAATGAAAAAATTTGGAGAAGCTGTATAAATAGCAGACAAAGTAGGATTCAGAACTTGAAATTTCCCAGAAATAGAGGATAACTTACATAATAAAAAAGTTTAATTCACCAAGATATAACTTTCTGAAATACATTTCAAAATGTATGAAGTAAAAAGTAATATATCTGAAATGAAAATTAGCTAAATCCACACATACAATGAAAGACTTCAAACCCCTTCTATAAGGAATTGATTGAACAAGTACACAGAAAATCACTAAATATATAAAAGACTCAACAAATTGTTATATAAATAAGTTGACCTAATTGACTCTATAGAACACTCCATTCACAAAACCAGAAAACATGTTCTTTCCATGTGTATATGAAACATGTAACAAGATAGACTGTATTGTTTGTCGTAAAACAAGCCTCAAAACATAAGAGAATGAAAATCCTAAACATCATGTTACCTGACTACAATGAAATTAGACTAAAATCAATAACAGAAAATAAAAAAAACAGAAAATCCTCAAATATTTGGAAATTAAATGAACTCTTTTTTTTAAGTAAATTTTTTTAAAAAACTTTTTCTTTAGGTTCAGGGATACATGCACAGGTTTGTTATATAAGTAAATTGCATGTCACAGCGGTTTGGTGTACAGATTATTTTGTGATTCACACAATAAACATAGTACACAACAGGTATTTTTTTATCCTTACCCTCCTCCTTCTCTTCACCTTCAAGTAGGTCCCAGTGTCTGTTGTTTCCTTCTTTGTGTCCATGTGTACTTGATGTTTAGCTCCCATTTATAAGGTGTAGTATTTGGTTTTCTGTTCTTGTGTTAGATCGCTTAGGATAATGGCCTGTAACCGCATTGATGTTGCTGTAAAAGACAGAATCTTGTTCTTTTTTTATGGCTGCAGAGCAGTCCATGGTGCATGCATACCCCGTTTTCTTTATCCAGTCCGCCATTGATGGGCATTTAGATCATTTCCATTTCTTTGCTATTGTGAGTAGTGCTGCAATGAACATTTTTGTGCATGTGTCTTTACGGTATCATTTCACACCTATCAGGATGGCCATTATCAAAAAAACAAAACAAAACAAGTGTTGGCAAGGATACAGAGGAGTTGAAACCCTCCTTATAAACTGTTGGTGTAATGTGAAATATTGCAGCCATATGGAAAACAATATAAATATTTCTCAAAATACTGAAAATAGAACTACTGTATGACACAGTAATTCCATTTCTGGGTATATATTCAAAATAATTGAAAACAGGATATCAAAGGAATATTGCCACAGTCAAGTTCCTCACAGCACGTTATTCCTCACAGTCACATTATTCACAACAGCCAAGAAGTGAAGGTAACTCAAATGCCCATCAACAGATGAATGAATAAAGAAAATGTGGTATATACATAATTTGGAATATAATGCAATCTTAAAATAGGAATAAATCCCGTCATATGTCACAACATGGATGAACCTCAAAGACATTATGCTAAGTGAAATAAGCCAGTCACAAAAGGACAAATACTATATGACTTCATTCACATGAAATGTCTAAGGTAGTCAAAATCATAGAAATAGAAAGTAGAAAGGTAGTTAGCGTGGGCTGGGTACAGAAGGATGTAAGAATTAGTATTTAATGGATATAGTATTTTAGTGTAACCGGGTGGAAATGTTATAATGAGAGATTTATTGCAGAGAAATATGAATATAATGAATATTTAAAAATTGTTAAGATGATAAATTTAAAGTCATGTGTGTTTTACCCTGATGAAAATCAATTGTTTATAAATATTTGGTTTATTTCTGGACTTCAGTCGATTCCATTGGCTTACATATGTATCCTTATTCTGGAACCACACTGTTTTAATCCCTACAACTTTTCAGTAAGCTTGGAAACAAGAAGTTCAAGTCCTTTCATTTATTTTCCTTTTTCAATACTGTTTTATTGCTTCCTAAGATCTCATGCCCACCATCTGTGCTCAGGTTAGTAGGCTAAGAAAACAGTCGACTAAATTTAGTATATCTGCCCCCAATATATAGGTGGAAAAAGAAAGAAGTGAAGATGGAAGGTGCAAGATATGAATAGGATCAAAGAAAGGACACCTACAACACAGAAAGGCAAATAGAGGAGTTCCAAAGATTTAACGCTGTTCCTACCGAACTATTAATGTAAATTTTCACAGAATTAGAAAAGTATTCTAAAATTCTTATGGAGCAAAAAATGACTCAAAATATCCAAAGCAATTCTGAGCTAAAAGTTAAGTGGATTAACACAGGAACAGAAAACCAAATAACACATGTTATCATAAGTGGCAGCTAAATATTTGGTACACATATACATAAATATGGGAACAACAGACACTGGGGACTACTAAAGTGGGAAGATTGACTGGGGGTGAGAGTTGAAAAACTACCTATTGAGTACTATGCTCACTACTCGGGTGATGTATTCAATCCTACCCCATACCTCAATGACTTGTAATTTTCCCATGTAACATACCTGCATATGTACCCACTAGCCTAAAATAAAAGTTGAAAAAAAGAGAGTTCTGAAAGCTACCCCTTTTAGGCATAAACATGATAAGACAAAACTACATCACAACTATGCAAATATACTTGAGAAAAAGTAGAAGGTGAAAAGTACAAAAAAAAAAAAAAGAAAAAAAAAAGTGAGCATAAAATGTAAATGACGAATGAAGACCTTTTAGGAAGAATAAATAACTTGAAGGACAGAAACCAGTTCAAAATTTCTTACAAGTGTTAAAGGACATAAAATAACTTGTTTAAAGCATGAACTAAATATAAAATGAGTTCAAAGACCAGATAAAAATCGGCAGCATAAGATAAAAGGGAAGGGTTTAGAGCTTAGGAAACAAATGGAGAACAAAAAGTCTCCACAATTTAGAAGCTATTAAAATAGAAAAGTAGGAAACTTAGTAGAATTGCTAAAAATCAAATTAATGAAATTGAGGGAAATTCTGAGATAATTATAGTGAATGCATGTGTATGTTCACTGCAACACAATTCACAATAGCAAAGACATGGAATCAATCTGAATGCCCATCAATGACAGATTGAATAAAGAAAATGTGGTACGTATACACCATGGAATGCTATGCAGCCATAAAAAAGGGATGAGATCATGTCTTTTGCGGGAAGATGAATAAAGGTCATTATTCTCAGCAAATTAATTACAGGACCAGAAAACCAAATACTGCATGTTGTCACTTTTAAGTGGGAGCTAAATGAAGACAACTTATGAACATAAAGAAGGAAACAACAGATACTGGGGTCTATTTGAGGGTGGAGGGTAGGAGAAAGGAAAAGAGCAGAAAAGATAACTATTGGATACTGGGCTTAATACCTGGGTGATGAAATAATCTCTACAACAAACTCCTGTAACACAAGTTTACCTATGTAGCAAACCTTCACATGTACCCCTGAACCTAAAATAAAAGCTTAAAACAAAGAACTGGTAATGAATATTTATTCCGTTTAATCATAGACTTAAGAATAAACTTAAGGTTTATGGTTACAGAACAGAATGTAAATGTAACATATTCTGATTAAATTGTAAATGTTATATATTCTAATATATATATTATATATCATATGTGATATATAGTATGATATACATCATATGTGATATATAATATCCGTATATCTTATATATATTTCACGTATGTGTATCACAAAATCAATAAACGGTTAGTGGAGTATAAAGAATGTCACAGTGCTTCTTTCAAGGCAAGGAGTCAGGAGTTACTGTCTAAGATTGAAACATAAAAGTTATCAATAACTTAAAAATCTCAGTTTTTTAATGTACGTGTGCTTTTATATTGGCAGTTCATCAACAATTCTATATACAGTCACACTTTTATAACTTTGTATATATTGTCCTCATATATAATCACTCTTTCTTGCCTATCAAAAAAATCTTCCCATCTTTAATGTCCCAAATCCTTTGACAGTCTCTCTTTTCTGTGATTATCATATTGAATGTTTAGTACCAATTATGTAGCAAAAATATAGCGATAGCAAAAATGAATATTAACTAATATCTGCATATTCCATACTACACACTGTGACATACATAATACTTCATTTCTCTATATAACATTTGCAAGTAGGCATACTTCTCTCTTTTTTTAATTTGGAAACTTGGTCTCAGGGAGAGTAAATGATCTGCCTAAGGTAGCTTGCCAAAAAAATAGCAGATATGTGTTTGAGTACAGAATTGAAACCAGTCTGTCTGCTTCTACAGGTCATTTTCTTTTTGCTAAATCCTTCTGCATTCTATAAACTTATTCACATACATTAGTTTAACATTCCTCATTACCTTTTATAACTATCAGATAGCATGGCCTTTGACATTTTTGTCTTGCATAACCTCCCCATCACCTCTACTTCTCGGATGTAGCAGAATACAATGGTTATTAGGTGCTCCATAAATAAATTATGAATGCAAGGCTGAGGAAAAGGCTTTGGTATTACTGCTTTTATTTTTTCAAACAAAACTAGAAACTATTCTAAGAGCACATTCCTGAAAGTAACTCAGCTCAACAGATACCAATTGTTCTGTTGAGCAAGTACCTTTTACAGGTGTTCTCAAATTAGATAACATAAATTGTATGCTAATAGAATTCTTTCTACAAGTAGACAAATCATTTTATATCCATTTTTTTGTAGTCTGAGCAGAGAGGGCAATTACAAAAAATTGTACAATAAACTGTAATAATTATTTTCTTAAGAATAAACATGGTAGAAAGAAATCTAGTAGATCTAGGAATGCAGATTCTCAGTGCAACAAACATTTTAGTTGTGATTATATGGTTAATGTGAAAACTTAATGGGTCAAGATAAGATCTTATGGATGCATTACCTCTGAGCATTTCATCCATACTCCTTATAACTGCAAGTATTCTGATATCTCTCTACATATTTCCCCAGGTTGGCACAATTACAATCATGAAAGAAGCAAATTAAATGTGGTAAAAATCTATAAATAGTACAGTAAACATTCCTAGGGAACAATATTTCTAATTTGAGAAGTTAAAAATATGGAAAAATCTGGCAAGACAATTGAATCAGTGAATATATCCCAAAGTTTTCTCAGTGACAAAGGAATGTTTTTCTTGTTGAAAATAAATAAAAGGGACAAAAATTCTGAGAGAAATTACTGATTCTAGGTCTCAGAAAAGAAAATAAGTCTAGGGTTTCTTGTAGTGACAGAAAGAAAATAAGTGCACAAAAGTAAAGGAATGGAATCATGTCAAAGGGATACAATAAACAATCTGAAAAACTCCCAATGTCCAAAGATGAAAAAAACTTGAAAAAAGAAATAAGTAACATAATATTGAATTGTAACTCAAAGTACAAAATAAATATTCATGAATTTATAATGATAAAGATAAGTGATTGCATAAATAATTGAGAGGAGACAAACATTCTTTACAAATGAACTTTTAATAATATATACATATACTTACCTTTCTAGGATGTGGAGATTAATCTCCCTTATCTTCATGGTGGGCTGGATTTAGTGACTTGCTTCTTCTTGTAAAACAGAATGTAAAAAGGAAAAAAAAAAAAAATCCAGTACCTTTACATGGAAAACCCGGAAAAAATACTATCTTAACCACAAGATCAAAGTTAACATTACTATTGACATCACGTGGGTATCGTGTACCCTTTGATGTGACGTAATGAGAAGGTGTTTCATTTTATTGTCAATCTTCTAAAAAACCCATAACTCTGATCTAATCATGAGAAAAACACTAGAAAAAACCATATGGGGGAAAATTCTACATGAATCTATGGAAGAGCTATCTGAGGACTCTGAAAGTAGTTGGTAACAGGTAGATGTGGAAAGGAAAACAAAACTTAAAACACAGCAGAATAAAAGTGAGTTTTACACTTATTTTTCCTCTGGTTTCTTCCAGTCCAGACTTCAGGGCAGCCTGGTAGTTAAAATTGTGTACCAGAGTTGACAGGAATAACTTCAAAAGAAATTTTCTATTTCTAGTACAAGAAGCAGGAAAAGAATCAGAGAGAGTGGAAGACATTTCTCTGGGATTTTTGTTTGTTTCTTTTCATTCCCTCTTGCTTCAGCCCCAGGGAGCTCCTGCAGTGATGTCAATTATGCCAGTGGTGGCCAGCCAAGTGTCTAAAACTCCAATGGATGGTTAAGTCTAAATTATCAGAGGAAGCATGAATCTAAGAGGAAGGAGAGAATTTTCACTGTTTAATCCTGGATACAGAGAAAGTCACAGGAATTATGCAGAACAATGAAGCTAAAGATTCACTCAGAAGACCAGGAAGTAATGCCTCTGGAAACTGGAAAGAGTTGGGAAGGTTGTAAAAAAAAGTTATGTCAAGAAAGCAATACCATCATGTTGTATATGAACCCCTGAACTCACTCTTGAGCTACAAAAGTAGAGATCTGATCTTAAACAACATATCAAGGAACTTACCTTTTAAGGAAGACAATCACCTTCATGCTAGACTGCACACTAGGTGGTGCACACACAAGACAGATTCAAATAGCAGAGTCAAGGCTTCAAAAATTGAACAAACATTGAAACTACTGTCGACAAAGGACAAAGCAGAACTCATCTCAATCTAAGAGTTGGTTGTCTGCTAAAGGGGAAATACCAATATTTGCCAAAGGATATAAACAGCAACAACAAAACAACTCAACATCTTGCAAAGGAAAGGACCATCAACACATGCAAACCCTGAGGTGATACAGATGTTGAAATTATCAGCTAACAATATAAAGGAATATTATAACCATACAACAAAAAATCAGGGTGAACATTCTTGAAAAGAAGGGAGATAGAACATCTCAACAAAGAGACAATATCAAAGCAAAAGAGTAAAATTTTAGAATTAAAAAAATGAAAATCAAAACAAAATTATTACTGGATGGGCTCAGTAACAAAATGGAAACAATAGAAGAAAGACCAATTAAACTTAAGATCAACACAAATTTAATAATGTGGGGGGCGGAGCAAGATGGCCGAATAGGAACAACTCCAGTCTCCAACTCCCAGCGCGAGCGACACAGAAGACCGGTGATTTCTGCATTTTCAACTGAGGTACTGGGGTCATCTCACTAGGGAGTGCCGGACAATCGGTGCTGGTCAGCTGCTGCAGCCTGACCAGCGAGAGCTGAAGCAGGGCGAGGCATCGCCTCACCTGGAAGCGCAAGGGGGAAGGGGATCCGTTTTCCTAGCCAGGGGAACTGAGACACACAACACCTGGAAAATCGGGTAACTCCCACCCCAATACTGCGCTGTAAGCATACAGGCATTCCAGGAGAATATATCCCACACCTGGCCGGGAGGGTCCCACGCCCACGAAGCCTCCCTCACTGCTAACACAGCAGTCTGCCGCGATCTATCTGCAAGGCAGCAGCGAGGCTGGGGGAGGGGCGCCCGCCATTGCTGAGGCTTAAGTAGGTAAACAAAGCCGCTGGGAAGCTCGAACTGGGTGGAGCTCACAGCAGCTCAAGGAAGCCTGCCTGTCTCTGTAGTCTCCACCTCTGGGGACAGCGCACAGCTGAAGACCAACAGGGGAAGTAGCGGGAGCCGGTGCAGACGCGAACGACTCTGTCTGACAGCTTTGGGGAGAGCCGCGGATCTCCCAACGCGGAGGTTGAGATCTGAGAACGGACAGACTGCCTGCTCAGGTGTGTCCCTGACCCCTGAGTAGCCTAGCTGGGAGAAATCCCCCACTAGGGGCAGTCTGACACCCCACACCTCACAGGGTGGAGTACACCCCTGAGAGGACACTTCCAAAGGAAGAATCAGACAGGTACACTCGCTGTTCAGCAATATTCTATCTTCGGCAACCTCTGCTGCTGATACCCAGGCAAACAGGGTCTGGAGTGGACCTCAAGCAATCTCCAACAGACCAACAGAGAGTCCTTCTGACTGTCAGAAGGAAAACTATCAAACAGGAAGGACACCTATACCAAAACCCCATCAGTTCGTCACCACCATCAAAGACCAGAGACAGATAAAACCACAAAGATGGGGAAGAAGCAGGGCAGAAAAGCTGGAAATTCAAAAAATAAGAGCGCATCTCCCCCTGCAAAGGAGCGCAGCCCATCACCAGCAACGGATCAAAGCTGGTCAGAGAATGACTTGGACGAGAGGAGAGAAGAAGGCTTCAGTCCATCAAACTTATCAGAGCTAAAGGAGGAATTACGTACCCAGCGCAAAGAAACTAAAAATCTTGAAAAAAGAGTGGAAGAATTGACAGCTAGACTCATTAATGCAGAGAAGATCATAAACGAAATGACAGAGATGAAAACCATGACACGAGAAATACGTGACAAATGCACAAGCTTCAGTAACCGACTCGATCAACTGGAAGAAAGAGTATCAGCGATTGAAGATCAAATGAATGAAATGAAGCGAGAAGAGAAACCAAAAGAAAAAAGAAGAAAAAGAAATGAGCAAAGCCTGCAAGAAGTATGGGATTACGTAAAAAGACCAAATCTACGTCTGATTGGGGTGCCTGAAAGTGAGGGGGAAAATGGAACCAAGTTGGAAAACACTCTTCAGGATATCATCCAGGAGAACTTCCCCAACCTAGTAGGGCAGGCCAACATTCAAATTCAGGAAATACAGAGAACGCCACAAAGATACTCCTCCAGAAGAGCAACTCCAAGACACATAATTGCCAGATTCACCAAAGTTGAAATGAAGGAAAAAATCTTAAGGGCAGCCAGAGAGAAAGGTCGGGTCACCCACAAAGGGAAGCCCATCAGACTAACAGCAGATCTCTCGGCAGAAACTCTACAAGCCAGAAGAGAGTGGGGGCCAATATTCAACGTTCTTAAAGAAAAGAATTTTAAACCCAGAATTTCATATCCAGCCAAACTAAGTTTCATAAGTGAAGGAGAAATAAAATCCTTTACAGATAAGCAAATGCTTAGAGATTTTGTCACCACCAGGCCTGCCTTACAAGAGACCCTGAAGGAAGCCCTAAACATGGAAAGGAACAACCGGTACCAGCCATCGCAAAAACATGCCAAAATGTAAAGACCATCGAGGCTAGGAAGAAACTGCATCAACTAACGAGCAAAATAACCAGTTAATATCATAATGGCAGGATCAAGTTCACACATAACAATATTAACCTTAAATGTAAATGGACTAAATGCTCCAATGAAAAGACACAGACTGGCAAACTGGATCAAGAGTCAAGACCCATCAGTCTGCTGTATTCAGGAGACCCATCTCACATGCAGAGACATACATAGGCTCAAAATAAAGGGATGGAGGAAGATCTACCAAGCAAATGGAGAACAAAAAAAAGCAGGGGTTGCAATCCTAGTCTCTGATAAAACAGACTTTAAACCATCAAAGATCAAAAGAGACAAAGAAGGCCATTACATAATGGTAAAGGGATCAATTCAACAGGAAGAGCTAACTCTCCTAAATATATATGCACCCAATACAGGAGCACCCAGATTCATAAAGCAAGTCCTTAGAGACTTACAAAGAGACTTAGACTCCCATACAATAATAATGGGAGACTTCAACACTCCGCTGTCAACATTAGACAGATCAACGAGACAGAAAGTTAACAAGGATATCCAGGAATTGAACTCATCTCTGCACCAAGCGGACCTAATAGACATCTATAGAACTCTCCACCCCAAATCAACAGAATATACATTCTTCTCAGCACCACATCGCACTTATTCCAAAATTGACCACATAATTGGAAGTAAAGTACTCCTCAGCAAATGTAAAAGAACAGAAATTATAACAAACTGTCTCTCAGACCACAGTGCAATCAAACTAGAACTCAGGACTAAGAAACTCAATCAAAACCGCTCAACTACATGGAAACTGAACAACCTGCTCCTGAATGACTACTGGGTACATAACGAAATGAAAGCGGAAATAAAGATGTTCTTTGAAACCAATGAGAACAAAGATACAACATACCAGAATCTCTGGGACACATTTAAAGCAGTGTGTAGAGGGAAATTTATAGCACTAAATGCCCACAAGAGAAAGCAGGAAAGATCTAAAATTGACACTCTAACATCACAATTAAAAGAACTAGAGAGGCAAGAGCAATCACATTCAAAAGCTAGCAGAAGGCAAGAAATAACTAAGATCAGAGCAGAACTGAAGGAGATAGAGACACAAAAAACCCTCCAAAAAATCAATGAATCCAGGAGTTGGTTTTTTGAAAAGATCAACAAAATTGACAGACCACTAGCAAGGCTAATAAAGAAAAAAAGAGAGAGGAATCAAATAGATGCAATAAAAAATGATAAAGGGGATATCACCACTGACCCCACAGAAATACAAACTACCATCAGAGAATACTATAAACGCCTCTACGCACATCAACTAGAAAATCTAGAAGAAATGGATAATTTCCTGGACACTTACACTCTCCCAAGGCTAAACCAGGAAGAAGTTGAATCCCTGAATAGACCAATAGCAGGCTCTGAAATTGAGGCAACAATTAATAGCCTACCCACCAAAAAAAGTCCAGGACCAGATGGATTCACAGCTGAATTCTACCAGAGGTACAAGGAGGAGCTGGTACCATTCCTTCTGAAACTATTCCAATCAATAGAAAAAGAGGGAATCCTCCCTAACTCATTTTATGAGGCCAACATCATCCTGATACCAAAGCCTGGCAGAGACACAACAAAAAAAGAGAATTTTAGACCAATATCCCTGATGAACATTGATGCAAAAATCCTCAATAAAATACTGGCAAACCGGATTCAGCAGCACATCAAAAAGCTTATCCACCATGATCAAGTGGGCTTCATCCCTGGGATGCAAGGCTGGTTCAACATTCGCAAATCAATAAACGTAATCCAGCATATAAACAGAACCAAAGACAAGAACCACATGATTGTCTCAATAGATGCAGAAAAGGCTTTTGACAAAATTCAACAGCCCTTCATGCTAAAAACGCTCAATAAATTCGGTATTGATGGAACATACCTCAAAATAATAAGAGCTATTTATGACAAACCCACAGCTAATATCATACTGAATGGGCAAAAACTGGAAAAATTCCCTTTGAAAACTGGCACAAGACAGGGATGCCCTCTCTCACCACTCCTATTCAACATAGTGTTGGAAGTTCTGGCTAGGGCAATCAGGCAAGAGAAAGAAATCAAGGGTATCCAGTTAGGAAAAGAAGAAGTCAAATTGTCCCTGTTTGCAGATGACATGATTGTATATTTAGAAAACCCCATCGTCTCAGCCCAAAATCTCCTTAAGCTGATAAGCAACTTCAGCAAAGTCTCAGGATACAAAATTAATGTGCAAAAATCACAAGCATTCTTATACACCAGTAACAGACAAGCAGAGAGCCAAATCAGGAATGAACTTCCATTCACAATTGCTTCAAAGAGAATAAAATACCTAGGAATCCAGCTTACAAGGGATGTAAAGGACCTCTTCAAGGAGAACTACAAACCACTGCTCAGTGAAATCAAAGAGGACACAAACAAATGAAAGAACATACCATGCTCATGGATAGGAAGAATCAATATCGTGAAAATGGCCATACTCCCCAAGGTTATTTATAGATTCAATGCCATCCCCATCAAGCTACCAATGACTTTCTTCACAGAATTGGAAAAAACTGCTTTAAAGTTCATATGGAACCAAAAAAGAGCCCGCATTGCCAAGACAATCCTAAGTCAAAAGGACAAAGCTGGAGGCGTCACGCTACCTGACTTCAAACTATACTACAAGGCTACAGTAACCAACACAGCATGGTACTGGTACCAAAACAGAGATATAGACCAATGGAACAGAACAGAGTCCTCAGAAATAATACCGCACATCTACAGCCATCTGATCTTTGACAAACCTGAGAGAAACAAGAAATGGGGAAATGATTCCCTATTTAATAAATGGTGCTGGGAAAATTGGCTAGCCATAATTAGAAAGCTGAAACTGGATCCTTTCCTTACCCCTTATACGAAGATTAATTCAAGATGGATTAGAGACTTAAATGTTAGACCTAATACCATAAAAACCCTAGAAGAACATCTAGGTAGTACCATTCAGGACATAGGCATGGGCAAGGACTTCATGTCTAAAACACCAAAAGCAACGGCAGCAAAAGCCAAAATTGACAAATGGGATCTAATTAAACTAAAGAGCTTTTGCACAGCAAAAGAAACTACCATCAGAGTGAACAGGCAACCTACAGAATGGGAGAAAATTTTTGCAACCTACTCATCTGACAAAGGGCTAATATCCAGAATCTACAAAGAACTCAAACAAATATACGAGAAAAAAACAAACAACCCCATCAAAAAGTGGGGAAAGGATATGAACAGACATTTCTCAAAAGAAGATATTCATACAGCCAACAGACACATGAAAAAATGCTCATCATCACTGGCCATCAGAGAAATGCAAATCAAAACCACAATGAGATACCATCTCACACCAGTTAGAATGGCAATCATTAAGAAGTCAGGAAACAACAGGTGTTGGAGAGGATGTGGAGAAATAGGAACACTTTTACACTGTTGGTGGGATTGTAAACTAGTTCAACCATTATGGAAAAGAGTATGGCAATTCCTCAAGGATCTAGAACTAGATGTACCATATGACCCAGCCATCCCACTACTGGGTATATACCCAAAGGATTATAAATTAGTCTACTACAAAGACACATGTACACGTATGTTTATTGCGGCACTATTCACAATAGCAAAGACTTGGAATCAACCCAAATGTCCATCTGTGACAGACTGGATTAAGAAAATGTGGCACATATACACCATGGAATACTATGCAGCCATAAAAAAGGATGAGTTTGCGTCCTTTGTAGGGACATGGATGCAGCTGGAAACCATCATTCTTAGCAAACTATCACAAGAAGAGAAAACCAAACACCGCATGTTCTCACTCATAGGTGGGAACTGAACAATGAGATCACTTGGACTCGGGAAGGGGAACATCACACACTGGGGTCTATCATGGGGAGGGGGGAGGGGGGAGGAGGGAGGGATTGCATTGGGGAGTTATACATGATATAAATGATGAATTGATGGGTGCTGACGAGTTGATGGGTGCAGCACACCAACATGGCATAAGTATACATATGTAACAAACCTGCACGTTATGCACATGTACCCTAGAACTTAAAGTATAATAAAAAAAAAAAAAAAAAAAAAAAAAAAAATTTAATAATGTGAACAACAGGAAGAAAATACATGAAAACATGATCAGAGACTCAATAGCCTGCAGAAAAATCTCAGGAAGTCTAACATTTGTGCCAGTAGAGACCCAGAAGGAGAGAAGAAAAAGCATGAAGATATATGCATATCTCCAAACAGTTTTCAAGAATATGGGTGAAATAAATCCTTAAAATTACAAGCATAAGCAAATGTAATTCAGCAGTATACACATGGCACCTAGAGACAATGCAAGAATACAAAGTTGATACAGTATTTAAAAATTTGATACATCCATCATAATAATACATCATACTAGTAATTCATCATATTAATAGAAAGAAAAGAATAAAAAACACGTAATTATATAAATTCACACAGTAAAGTTTTGAAAAGATGCAACATCTCTACAGCTAACATCATAAAGGTGAGAGACTGAAAGCTTAGGTTATTACATTGTACCAAAAGTTTTAAAAAGTTAAGGGTTATGAACTCTACATTAATTTACATTAAACTCAGAAAATTAGGAATGGAAGTGAACTTCTTAATCCTGACAAATGGCATTTACATATAACCCATTGATAATAAAAAAATTAATAGTAACAGGGGTCAGGAGCAAGATGGCCGAATAGGAAGAGCTTCAGCCTCCAGCTCCCAGCGCCAGCAACACAGAAGACAAGTGATTTCTGCATTTTCAACTGAGGTACCGGGTTCATCTCACTTGGGAGTGCCGGACAGTTGGCGCTGGTCCACGGGTGCAGCCTGACCAGCGAGAGCTGAAGCAGGGCAAGGCATTGCCTCACCTGGGAAGTGCAAGGGGGAAGGGAATCCCTTTTCCTAGCCAAGGGAAATTGAGACACACAACACCTGGAAAATCGGGTAACTCCCACCCTAATACTTCACTTTACCCAGGGTCATAGCAAAGGGCACACCAAGAGATTATATCCCACACCTGGCTGGGAGGGTCCCATGCCCACGGAGCCTCCCTCATTGCTAGCACAGCAGTCTGAGATCTAACAGCAAGGCGGCAACCAGGCTGGGGAGGGGTGCCCGCCATTGCTGATGCTTAAGTAGGTGAACAAAGCCTCTGGGAAGCTCGAACTGGGTGGAGTCCACTAGAGCTCAAGGAGGCCTGACTGTCTCTGTGGACTCCACCTCTGGGTAGAGTCTGACAGCTGTCTGACAGCTTTGAAGAGAGCAGTGGTTCTCGCAGCACGGAGGCTGAGATCTGAGAACGGACAGGCTGCCTGCTCAAATGGGTTCCTGAACCCTGAGTAGCCTAACTGGGAGACATCCCTCACTAGGTGCAGACTGACACATCACACCTCACACGGTGGGGTACACCCCTGAGACGAAGCTTCCAGAGCAAGAATCAGACAGCAGCATTCACTGTTCAGCAATATTCTATCTTCTGCAACCTCTGCTGCTGATACCCAGGCAAATAGGGTCTGGAATGGACCTCAAACAATCTCCAACAAACCTACAGCTGAGGGTCCTGACTGTTAGAAGGAAAACAAACAAACAGAAAGGACACCCACACAAAACACCATCAGTACGACACCATCATCAAAGACCAAAGGCAGATAAAACCACAAAGATGGGGAAAAAGCAGTGCAGAAAACCTGGAAATTCAAAAAATCAGAGCGCATCTCCCTCTCCAAAGGAACGAGCTCATGGCCACCAATGGATCAAAGCTGGATGGAGAATGACTTTGACGAGTTGAGAGGAGAAGGCTTCGGTCAATCAAACTTCTCAGAGCTAAAGGAGGAACTACATAACCAGTGCAAAGAAACTAAAAATCGTGAAAAAGGAATAGAAGAATGGATAACTAGAATCATCAATGCAGAGAAGGCCATAAACGAACTGACAGAGATAAAAACCATGACATGAGAGATACGTGACAAATGCACAAGCTTCAGTAACCGACTCGATCAACTGGAAGAAAGAGCAACAATGATTGAAGATCAAATGAATGAAATGAAGAGAGAAGAGTAGTCTAGAGAAAAAAAAGGAAAAAGAAATGAACTAAGCCTCCAAGAAATATGGGATTATGTGAAAAGACCAAATCTACGTCTGACTGGTGTGCCTGAAAATGAGGGGGAAAATGGAACCAAGTTGGAAAACACTCTGCAAGATATCATCCAGGAGAACTTCCCCAACCTAGTAAGGCAGGCCAACATTCAAATACAGGAAACACAAATAATGCAACAAAGATACTCCTTGAGAACAGCAACTACAAAACACATAATTCTCAGATTCACCAAAGTTGAAATGAAGGTAAAACTGTTAAGGGCAGCCAGAGAGAAAGGTCCGGTTACCTACAAAGGGAAGCCCATCAGACTAACAGCAGATCTCTCGGCAGAAACTCTACAAGCC
Organism: Rhinopithecus roxellana; assembly: GCF_007565055.1. Classification (NCBI taxonomy): domain Eukaryota; kingdom Metazoa; phylum Chordata; class Mammalia; order Primates; family Cercopithecidae; genus Rhinopithecus; species Rhinopithecus roxellana. The sequence goes on from NC_044555.1 coordinate 140,537,721, forward strand.
AGAAGAGAGAGGGGGCCAATTTTCAACATTCTTAAAGAAAAGAATTTTCAACCCAGAATTTCATATCCAGCCAAACTAAGTTTCATCAGTGAGGGAGAAGTAAAATCCTTTACAGACAAGCAGATGCTTAGAGATTTTGTCACCATCAGGCCTGCGCTACAAGAGATCCTGAAGGAAGCATTAAACATGGAAAGGAACAACTGGTACCAGCCATTGCAAAAACACGCCAAAATGTAAAGACCATCAATGCTAGGAAGAAACTGCATCAACTAACAAGCAAAATAACCAGCTAATATCACAATGACAGGATCAAGTTCACACATAACAATATTAATCTTAAATGAAAATGGACTAAATGGTCCAACTAAAAGACACAGACTGGCAAAATGGATAGAGTCAAGACCCATCAGTTGGGTGTATTCAGGAGACTCATCTCACATCCAGAGACATACATAGGCTCAAAATAAAGGGATGGAGGAAGATCTACCAAGCAAATGGTGACAAAGAAAAGCAGGGGTTGCAATCCTAGTCTCTGATAAAAGAGACTTCAAAATCATCAAAGTTCAAAAGAGACAAAGAAGGCCATTACATAATGGTAAAGGGATCAATTCAACAAGAAGAGCTAACTATCCTAAATATGTATGTGCCCAATACAGGAGCACCCAGATTCACAAAGCAAGTCCTTAGAGACTTACAAAGAGACTTAGACTCCCATACAATAATAATGGGAGACTTCAACACCCCACTGTCACCATTAGACATATCAACGAGACAGAAAGTTAACAAGGATATCCAGGAATTGAACTCATCTCTGCACCAAGCAGACCTAATAGACCTCTACAGAACTCTCCACCCCAAATCAACAGAATATACATTCTTCTCAGCACCACATTGCACTTATTCAAAAATTGACCACATAGTTGGAAGTAAAGCACTCCTCAGCAAATGTAAAAGAACAGAAATTATAACAAACTGTCTCTCAGACCACAGTGCAATCAAAATAGAACTTAGGACTAAGAAAATCAATCAAACCCGCTCAATTACATGGAAATGGAACAACCTGCTCCTCAATGACTACTGGGTACATAACGAAATGAAGGCAGAAATAAAGATGTTCTTTGAAACCAATGAGAACAAACATACAATATACCAGAATCTCTGGAACACATTTAAAGCAGTGTGTAGAGGGAAATTTATAGCACTTAAGGCCCACAAAAGAAAGCTGGAAAGATCTAAAATTGACACCCTAACATCACAATTAAAAGAACTAGAGAAGCGAGAGCAAACACATTGAAAAGCTAGCAGAAGGCAAGAAATAACTAAGATCAGAGCAGAACTGAAGGAGATAGAGACACAAAAATCCCTCCAAAAAATCAATGAATCCAGAAGCTGGCTTTTTGAAAAGATCAACAAAATTGATAGACTGATAGCAAGACTAATAAAGAAGAAAAGAGAGAAGAATCAATTCGACACAATAAAAAACGATAAAGGGAATATCATCACAGACCCCACAGAAATACAAACTACCATCAGAGAATACTATAAACACCTCTATGCAAATAAACCAGAAAACCTAGAACAAATGGATAATTTCCTGGACACTTACACTCTCCCAAGACTAAACCAGGAAGAAGTTGAATCCCTGAATGGAACAATAGCAGGCTCTGAAATTGAGGCAATAGTTAATAGCCTACCCACCAAAAAAAGTCCAGCACCAGATGGATTCACAGCCGAATTCTACTGGAGGTACAAGAAAGAGCTGCTATCATTCCTTCTGAAATGATTCCAATGAATAGAAAAAGAGAGAATCCTTCCTAACTCATTTTATGAGGCCAATATCATCCTGATACCAAACCCTGGCAGAGGCACAACAAAAAAAGGAGAATTTTAGACCAATATCCCTGATGAACAACGATGCAACAATCCTCAATAAAATACTGGCAAACTGAATCCAGCAGCACATCAAAAAGCTTATCCACCATGATCAAGTGGGCTTCATCCCTGGGATGCAAGGCTGGTTCAACATACACAAATCAATAAATGTAACACAGCATATAAACAGAGTCAAAGACAAAAATGACATGATTATCTCAATAGATGCAGAAAAGGCATTTGACAAAATTCAACAGCCCTTCATGCTAAAAACACTCAATAAATTCGGTATTGATGGAACATATCTCAAAATAATAAGAGTTATTTATGACAAACCCACAGCTAATATCATACTGAATGGGCAAAAACTGGAAGCATTCCCATTAAAAAAAGGCATAAGACAGGGATGCCCTCTCTCACCACTCCTATTCACCATAGTGTTGAAAGTTCTGGCTAGGACAATCAGGCAAGAGAAAGAAATAAAGGGTATTCCGTTAGGAAAAGAAGAAGTGAAATTATCCCTGTTTGCAGATGACATGATTGTATATTTAGAAAACCCCATCATCTCAGCCCAAAATCTCCTTAAGCTGATAAACAACTTCAGAAGTCTCAGGATAAAAAATTAATGTGCAAAAATCACAAGTATTCTTATACACCAGTAACAGACAAACAGAGAGCCAAATCATGAATGAACTTCCATTCACAATTGCTTCATAGAGAATAAAATACCTAGGAATCCAGCTTACAAGGGATGCAAAGGACCTCTTCAAGGATTACTACAAACCACTGCTCAGTGAAATAAAAGAGGACACAAACAAATGGAAGAACATACCATGCTCATGGATAGGAAGAATCAATATCGTGAAAATGGCCATACTGTCCAAGGAAATTACAGATTCAATGCCATTCCCATCAAGCTACCAATGACTTTCTTCACAGAATTGGAAAAAACTGCTTTAAAGTTCATATGGAACCAAAAAAGAGCCCGCATTGCCAAGACAATCCTAAGTCAAAAGGACAAAGCTGGAGACATCACGCTACCTGACTTCAACAGATACTACAAGGCTACAGTAACCAAAACATCATGGTACTGGTACCAAAACAGAGATATAGACCAATGGAACAGAACAGAGTCCTCAGAAATAATACCATACATCTATAGCCATCTTATCTTTGACAAACCTGAGAGCAACAAGAAATGGGGAAAGGATTCCCTATTTCATAAATGGTGCTGGGAAAATTGGCTAGCCATAAGTAGAAAGCTGAAACTGGATCCTTTCCTTACTCCTTATACGAAAATTAATTCAGGATGGATTAGAGACTTATATGTTAGACCTAAAACCATAAAAGCCCTAGAAGAAAACGTAGTTAATACCATTCAGGACATAGGCATGGGCAAGGTCTTCATATCTAAAACACCAAAAGCAATGGCAACAAAAGCCAAAATAGACAAATGGGATCTAATTAAACTAAAGAGCTTCTGCACAGCAAAAGAAACTACCATCAGAGTGAACAGGCAACCTACAGAATGGGAGAATATTTTTGCAATCTACTCATCACACAAAGGGCTAATATCCAGAACCTACAAAGAACTCAAAGAAATTTATGAGAAAAAAACAAACAATCCCATCAAAAAGTGGTCAAAGCATATGAGCAGACGTTTCTCAAAAGATGACATGCATACAGCCAACAGATACATGAAAAAATGCTCATCATCAGTGGCCATCAGAGAAATGCAAATCAAAACCACAATGAGATAGCATCTCACACCAGTAAGAATCGCAATCATTCAAAAGTCAGGAAACAACAGGTGCTAGAGAGGATGTGGAGAAATAGTAACACTTTTACACTGTTGGTGGGATTGTAAACTAGTTCAACCATTGTGGAAAACAGTATGGCAATTCCTCAAGGATCTAGAACTAGAAATACCATACGACCTAGCCATCGCATTACTAGATATATACCCAAAGGATTATAAATCATGCTGCTGTAAAGACATATGCACACGTATGTTTATTGTGGCACTATTCACAAGAGCAAAGACTTGGAATCAACCCAAATGTCCATCTGTGACAGACTGGATTAAGAAAATGTGGCACATATACACCATGGAATACTATGCAGCCATAAAAAAGGATGAGTTTGCGTCCTTTGTAGGGACATAGGTGTAGCTGGAAACCATCATTCTTAGCAAACTATCACAAGAACAGAAAACCAAACAACGCATGTTCTCACTCATAGGTGGGAACTGAACAATGACATCACTTGGACTTGGGAAGGGGAACATCACACACCGGGGCCTATCATGGGGAGGGGGAGGGGAGAGGGATTGCATTGGGAGTTATACCTGATATAAATGATGAATTGATGGGTGCTGACGAGTTGATGGGTGCAGCACAGCAACATGGCACAAGTATACATATGTAACAAACCTGCACGTTATGCACATGTACCCTAGAACTTAAAGTATAACAAAAAAATAAAATAAATAAAAAAATAAAAAAAAAATAAAGAAAAAACTAAAAAAAAAATAAAATAAAATGTGGCACATATACATGGTGGAATACTATGCAATCATAAAAAAGGTTGAGTTTGAGTCCTTTGTAGGGACATAGGTGCAGCTGGAAACCATCATTCTCAGCAAACTTTAGCAAGAACAGAAAACCAAACACCGTATGTTCTCACTCATAGGTTGGAATTGAACAATGAGATCACCTGGACATGGGAAGGGGAACATCACACACTGGGGCCTATTATGGGGATTGGGGAGGGTGGAGGGATGGCATTGGGAGTTATAACTGATGTAAATGATGAATTGAGGGGTGCTGACGGGTTGATGGGTGCAGGACACCAACATGGCACATGTATACATATGTAACAAACCTGCACGTCGTGCACATGTACCCTGGAACCTAAAGTATAAAAAAAAAAAAAATAGTAAGTTATTTCCTTCGATTTACTAATAGTAAATTATTTTCCTTTTATGATGAAAAACAAAATAAGAATATCCACTCTCACCACTGCTATTTGACACTGTTCTGTATGTTCTATCCAATGCAATTGGAATAAAAAGAAGGAAATCACATAGAAATTGGAAAGGAATGTTAAAATTGTTCTTATTTGAAGATAACATGATTGTCTTCATAGATAATCACAAGGAATTGAAAAATATGCTCTTTGAACTGAAAAGTGAGGTTAGCAAAGCACAGGACAAAAAGTCAACATGTTAAAATCAATCACATTTAATAATAGCAGTGATCAATCCGCAATTAAATTTTTAAAAATACCATGTACAAGAGCTCCATAAAAATGAAATACCTAAGTGTAAATCTAACAAAACCTTAGAAGAATCTGCATATTAAAAATAAATGTTTATAAAAGTAATCAGAGAATGCTTAAACAAATAACATATCGCATTCATGGACTGAAAAACTCTATATAGTTAAGGGATCACGTCTGCCTATATTAATTCATAGATTTAATGCAATTTCAATCAAAATCCCAGATGTTCTAATAGATTCAGACAAGTGTCTTCTAAAAATTTTATATTAATCCCTAGGACTTAAAATAGTTAAAACATTTTGAAAAAGAAAAAAGTTGTAGAATTCAGACTACGTGATACATAATACTATCTTGAGAGCTGCAGTAACCAAGTTATTATGTTATTGGTAAAGGTCTAGAAACCTAGATCAATGGAACATAATGGAGAGTCCAGAAAGAGACCCGCAATTTATTTTTGACAGAAGTACAAAGGCAATTCAACAGAGTAAGTTTAGTCCTTTCAACAGATAGTATTGAAATACTTGGGCATCTATATACTAAGTAAATAAAAGCATGAATTTATTCTGATCCAAATAGTATAAGTCATACAGAAAATTGAGGTAAAATGGATAAGATATTTAAATATAAAATGTAAAACTATATTTTTTTGGAAAAAACGTGGAAGGCAGTATTTCTATCTTTATATTGAGCAGAGGCCTTGAATGTGAAACAGAAAGTGTGATCCATGATACATAAAAATAAATTAGACTTTATTCAAATTTAAAATTTTTCTTTGGCTAAATAAATTTAAGGGAATTAAGACACTGAAAGAAGTATTTAAAATAACATATATTAAGGATTTTTAACCAGAATATATAAAGAACTCAAAATTTAACATGATAAAAGACATAAAATGGGCAAAGTGTTTTAAAATTAATTTTTATTTTTAATTTTTGCAGATGCAACGTAGGTATATATATTTATTGTACATGAGATATTTTAATACAGGCATAAAATGCATAATAATCATATCAAGGTAAATGGGGTATGCATTACCTCAAGCATTTATCCTTTCTTACAAGTAATTCAACTATATACTTTTATTTATTTTTAAATGTACTGTAAATTAGTACTAAATATAGTCACCTTGTTGTGGTATCAAATACTAGATCTTATTTATTTCACCAAACTTTTTTTGGTATCCATTAACCATTCCCACTTCCTCACACTCTACTACCCTTCGCAGCTTCTGATAAACATCATTCTACTCTCTATCTCCATGAGTTCAATTGTTTTGATTTTTAGATCCCACAAATAAGTGAGACCATGTGAAGTTTGTCTTTCTGTGTTTAGCTTATTTCTCTTAACATAATGACCTCTATTTCCATTCATGCTGTTGCAAATGACAGGATCTGATTCCTTTTCATGGCTGAATAACACTCTATTGTGTATAAATGATATATAATACTATCTTGAGAGCCACAGTAACCAAGTTATTGCGGTATTGGTAAAGGTCTGCTTTCTTTATCTATTTGTCTGTTAATGGTCAATTATGTTGCTTCCAATTTTGAACCATTGTGAATAGTGCTGCAATAAGCATGGGAGTGCAGATATCTCTTTGATATACTGATTTCCTTTCTTTTGAGTATATATGTAGAAGCGAGATCTCTGGGTCGTATGGTAGTTCTATTTTTAGTTTTTTGAGAAACCTGCAAACTGTCTACATAGTGGTTGTACTAATTTACTTTCCCACCAACAGTGTACATGCACATCAGAATTTTTTATTGCCTGACATTTGGATATAAACAATTTTAACTGGGATGAGATGATACCTCATTGTAGTTTTCATTTGCATTTCTCTGATGATCAGTGATGTTGACCACCTTTTCATATATCTGTTTGTCTTTGTATGTCTTTATTTGAAAAATGTCTATTCAGATATTTTGCCCATTTTTTTAGAGTTTTTCCTAGAGTTGTTTGAGCTCCTTATATGTTCTGGTTATTAATCCTTTGTCAGATAGGTAGTTTGTAAATATTTTGTCCCATTCTGTGGGTTCTCTTTTCACTTTGTTGATTGTTTCCTTTGCTAGGCAGAAGCTTTTTATCTAGATGTGATCCCATTTGTCCATTTTTGTTTTGTATCTCTCTGCTTGTGGGAAACTACCCGAAAAATCCTGGTTCAGTCTAATGTCCTGGAGAATTTTCTAAAAGATTTCTCTTAGTAGTTTCATAGCTTGAGGTCTTAGATTTAAGTCTTTAATTCATTTTGATTTGATTTTTGTATATGGTAAAAAATAGGAGTGTAGTTTCATTCTTCTGAGTATGGATATCCAATTTTTTTCCGGAGAATATCCTTTATTGATGGATAATTGTTTAAGAGACTATACTTTCCCCATTGTATGTTTTTGGCACTTTCGTCAAAAATGAATTTGCTCTATATGAATGGATTTGTTATTTCAAGTTCTCTATTCTGTTCCATTTGTCTATGTGTCTGTTTTTATGCCAGTACCCTGCCATTTTTTTTTTTTTTTTTTTTTGCAGTATAATTTGAAGTCAGATAATGTGATTCTTTGTATTTTGTTCTTTTACTCAAGATAGTTTTATCTCTTCTCGGACTTTTTTGGTATTACGTAAATGTTAGGATTTTTTTCTATTTCTGTGAAGAATTTCATTGGTATTTTAATCAGGATTGCATTAAATCAGTAGATTTCTTTTGAAATATTGAAATTTTAGCAATACTGAATATTCCAATTCATGAACATAGAATATGTTTTGATTTTCTGTGTCCTCTTTAATTTCTGTCATCAAAGTTTTATAGTTTTCATTGTAGAGATGTTTCACTTCTTTGGTTAATTCCTAGATATTTTATTTTATTTGCAGCTATTGTAAATGTGATTACTCACTTGATTTCTTTTTCAGATCATTTGCTGTTGGAATATAGAAATGTTACTGATTTTTGTATGTTGACTCTGTTCCCTTTAATTTCATTGAATTTCTTTATCAGTTCTGCTCTTAGTTGGTGGAGTCTTTAGGTTTTTTCATGTATAATATCAAAGATCAGATAAGATCATCTGCAAATAAGGATAACTTGACTTCTTTCTTTCCAATTAGAATGCCTTTTATTTCTTCCTCTTGTCTGACTGCTCTAGCTAGAAATTTCAGTAGTATGCAGAATAACAATGGTGAAAGTGAATATCCTTGTCATGTTCCAGATTTTTTTTTTATTTATTTTTTTATTATTATACTTTAAGTTCTAGGGTACATGTGCATAACGTGCAGGTTTGTTACATATGTATACTTGTGCCAGGTTGGTGTGCTGCACTCATCAACTCGTCAGCACCCATCAATTCATCATTTATATCATGTATAACTCCCAATGCAATCCCTCCCCCTCCCCATGATAGGCTCCGGTGTGTGATGTTCCCCTTCCCGAGTCCAAGTGATCTCATTGTTCAGTTCCCACCTATGAGTGAGAACATGCGTTGTTTGGTTTTCTGTTCTTGTGATAGTTTGCTAAGAATGATGGTTTCCAGCTGCATCCATGTCCCTACAAAGGACGCAAACTCATCCATTTTTATGGCTGCATAGTATTCCATGGTGTATATGTGCCACATTTTCTTAATCCAGTCTGTCACAGATGGACATTTGGGTTGATTCCAAGTCTTTGCTATTGTGAATAGTGCCACAATAAACATACGTGTGTATGTGTCTTTATAACAGCATGACTTATAATCCTTTGGGTATATACCCAGTAGTGGGATGGCTGGGTCATATGGTACATCTACTTCTAGATCCTTGAGGAATTGCCATACTGTTTTCCATAATGGTTGAACTAGTTTATAATCCCACCAACAGTGTAAAAGTGTTCCTATTTCTCCACATCCTCTCCAACACCTGTTGTTTCCTGACTTCTTAATGATTGCCATTCTAACTGGTGTGAGATGGTATCTCACTGTGGTTTTGATTTGCATTTCTCTGATGGCGAGTGATGATGAGCATTTTTTCATGTGTCTGTTGGCTGTATGAATGTCTTCTTTTGAGAAATGTCTGTTCATATTCTTTGCCCACTTTTTGATGGGGTTGTTTGTTTTTTTCTTGTATATTTGTTTGAGTTCTTTGTAGATTCTGGATATTAGCCCTTTGTCAGATGAGTAGATTGCACAAATTTTCTCCCATTCTGTAGGTTGCCTGTTCACTCTGATGGTAGTTTCTTTTGCTGTGCAGAAGCTAGAGACTTAAATGTTAGACCTAATACCATAAAAGCCCTAGAAGAAAACCTAGGTAGTACCATTCAGGACATAGGCATGGACAAGGACTTCATGTCTAAAACACCAAAAGCAACGGCAGCAAAAACAAAAATTGACAAATGGAATCTAATTAAACTAAAGAGCTTCTGCACAGCCAAAGAAACTACCATGTTCCAGATCTTAAAAGAAAGGCTTTCAGTTGTTTTCCATTCAGTATAGTATTAGCTGTAGATCTATCAAATATAGCTTTTATTGTGTTGAGGTACGTTTCTTCTATACCCAGTTTTTTAAGTGTTTTCATCGTAAAGGGATACTGAAATCTGTCGAATGTTTTTTCATCCTCAAATGTGTAAATACATGGTTATTTCACTTCATTCTGTTGACATGATGTATCACATTGATTAACTTGCACATACTGAACCATGCTTGCATTCCAGGGATAAATCCCACTTGGTCATGATAAACAAGTTTGTAAAAGTATTGTTAAATTTAGTTTGCTAGTATTTAGTTGAAGAATTTTGTATCATTTTTCATCCGATATATTGGCCTGTACATACTCTTTTACTTATTTGTGTTTGCCTGCTTTTGGTATCAGGGTATTACTGGCCTCGTAGAATGGATTTGGCAGTTTCTCTCCTCCTCTGTTTTTTTTGGAATAGTTTGAATAGGCTTGGTATTAGTTCTTTAAATGTTTGGTAGAATTCAGCTGTGAAGCCTTGGGGCCTTATTTTCTTTGCTGAGATAATTTTTTATTAAAGTTTCAATCTCATTATTTGTTATTAATCAGTTAAGGTTTTGGATTTCTTCATGATTCAATCTTGGTAGTTTTATGTGTCTAGGAATTTATCCATTTATTCTACGTTTTCCAATTTATTGGCCCTTATTAGCCTCTAATGATCCTTTGAATTTCTGCAGTAGCAGTTCTAATGTCTTCCTTTTCATTACTGATTCAATCTATTTGGGTCTTCTCTCCGTATTTCTTAGTCTGACTATAGGTTTGTCAATTTTGTTTATATTTTCAAAAAAACAACTTTTTATTTTGTTGATTTTTGTTTTGTTTTCTTCATTTCATTTTTATTTATTTCAGATGTGATCTTCATTCTTTCTTTTCTTCTACTAATTTTGACTTTCGTGTGCCCTTTTCTACTTCTTTAAGATGCATCATTAAGTTTTTTATTTGAAATTTCTTACTTGTTTGATGTAGGCATTTATAGTTATAAACTTTTTTCTTAGCATTGCTTTCACTGTATTCCAAAGGTTTAGGTATGTTGTCTCCATTGTCATTTGTTTTAGAAAATTTAAAAATTGTATTTTTAATTTCTTCATTGGCCTAGTGGGCATTCAGGAGCATATTGTTTAATTCTCATGTTTTTGTATAGTTTTCCAAATTCCCTTTATTATTGATTTCTAGCTCTATTCCTTTTTGTCATAGAAGATACTTGATACAACTTCAATGGTTTTGAATTCTCTGAGAATTGTTTTGTCGTCTAACATGTGGTCTATTTTTGAGAATAATTCACTTGCTAAGGAGAAGAGTGTGTATTCTGCAGTCGTTGAATTAAATGTTCTTTAAATATTATTAGGTCCATTCTGTCTATGGTGCAGATTAAATCTTATGTTTCTTTGTTAGTTTTTTCTCTGGATGATCTCTCCAATGTTGAAAGTTCAGTATTTGTGTCTCCAGCTATTAGTATATTCGTATTGATCTCTCTCTTTAGCTCTGATAATATTTGCTTTATAAATTTGGGTGCTCAAGTATTGGATGCATATATATTTACAGTTGTTATATTTTATTGGTAAATTAACACATTTATCATTATTAATGACATTCTTTGCCACTTTTTATCTTTTTTTGTCTTGAATATATGTTCTCTGATATAAGTATAGCTATGCCTGCTCTTTTTGTTTTCCATTTACATGGAATACATTTTGCTATACCTTTAGTTTCAGTCTACATGTGTCTTTATAGGAGAAGTGCGTTTCTTATAGGCAACAGATTGTTAGGGCTTGTTTTTTAGTCTGTTTAGCCACCCTGTATCTTTTGATTGGGGAGTTTATTCCATTTGCATTCAATATTAATATTGGTAAGGAATTACTCTTGCCATTTTGTGATTTGTTTTCTGTTGGTTTTGCGGTCTTGTATTTTTTCCTTCTTTCCTTTCTAGCTTCTTTGTAGTGAAGGTGATTTTTTCTGGTGCTGTGTTGTAATTTCTGGCTTTTTATTTTTTGTGTTTCTGTTGTATGTTTTTAGATTTGAAGTTGCCATGAAGCTTGCAAAGAGTATGTTTTAACCAACTATTTTAAACTGATTACAACTTAACATGGACTGCATAAACAAAGAAATTAATAAACAAGTAAAGAGAAAATTAAAACAAAAACCGCTACACTTCAACTTTGTTTCTTGCTTTTAAACTTTCTGTTTTTACTTATATCTTATTGCACTATGTCTTGAGGAGATGTTGTAGTTGTTGCTTTTTATCAGCTAATCTTTTAGTCTTTCTACTCAAGATATGAGTATTTTGCACATGACAATTATAGTGTTTTAATACTCCATGTTTTTCTATGTACTTACTGTTACTAGTAACTATTAAACCTTCAGATGACTCCTTATTGCTCACCGACATCCTTTTTTTTCAGATTGAAAAAATCTCCTTGATGACAATAATCCCTCAGCTTTTGTTTGTCTGGTAGAGTCTTTATTTCTCCTCCAAGTATTAAAGATATTTCCACCAGATATACTATAATAGAATATTTCTTTTTCCTTCTGCACTTTAAATATGTCATACTCTTCTCTCCTGGCCTATACGGTTACCACTGAAAAGTCTACTGCCAGATATTTTGGAGTTTCATTGTATATTATTTGTTAATTTTTTCTTGCTGCTTTTAGAATCCTTTATCTTTTTAGAGTTTGATCACTAAATATCTTGAGGTAGTCTTCTTTGGATTAAATCAATTTGATGTTCTATAATTTTCTTGTACTTGAATATTAATATCTTTCTCTAAGTTTGGGAATTTCATTGTTATTATCTTTTTGAATAAATTTTCTACACCATGTCCCTCTTTATCTCCTCTTTAAAGCCAATGACTCTTAGATTTGCTCTTTTGAGGTTATTTTCTAGTTCTTGTAGGTGTACTTTATTATTTATTGTTTTTAATTTTTTTTCTGTCTTCTCTGACTGTGTATTTTCAAGTGTATATCTTCAGGCTCACTAATTCTTCTGCAAGATAAAGTCTTCTCTTAAGATATTGTGATGCATATTTCGGTATGTTAATTGCCATTTTGAAACTCCAGCATTTCTGCTTGATTATTTTTAATTATTTCAATATCTTAAAATTTATTTGATAGGATTCTGAATTCCTTTATGTGCTATCTTGAATTTTTTTGAGTTTCTTGAAAACAGCTATTTTGAGTCTTCTATCTGAAAGGTCACATATCCCTATTTCTCCAGTATTGGTCCCTGGTGCCTTATTAGGTTTTTTTGGTGAGGGTGTTTTCTTGGATGGTCTTAATGCTTGTGGATGTTCACCCTAGTCTGGGTATTGAGGTGTTACATTTTTACTGTAGTTTTCCCAGTCTGGGCTTATTTGTACCTTCCTGGGAAGGCTTTTCAGGTATTCAATGGGACTTGGGTGCTGTGATCTAAGTTTACAGTCACTACAGCCACATCTGCATTAGGGGGCATTTAAAGTTCAGTAACACTGTGATTCTTGCAAACTCATAGAGGTACCATCTTGGTGGTCTTGCCTAAGTTTCAGAAGAATTATCTGGATTACCATATAGAAACTCTTGTTTACTTCTCTTACTTTCTCCCAAAAAAAATGGAGTACCTCTCTCTGTGCTCAATTATCTGAAGGTGGGGGACGTGTGACCACCACCACTGAGATAACGCTGGGTCAGACCCGATCCCAGCATAGTACTGAGTCTTGCCTAAGTACCACTTTAACCACTACCTGAATGCTGCCTATACTCACTGTAGTCCCTGACACTCTATTATCAGAAGAGGGTGAAGCCAGTCTGGCTTTTATTCTTCCTTTTAGGGTGCTGAGTTCCTCTTGGCCTTGGGGTTTATCCAGAGATGTCATGTGGGAGGAAGGGCCTGCAGCAAGAAACATTAACAATCTACCTGGTTTTCTATTATATTGTGAATAAGCTGACACTAAAGCTACAAGACAAAACCCTTTCTTCTCTTTCTTCCCCTTTCCACAAGGTTGCACAAGTTATGTTTTTATGACCACCATCACTCCAGGCCCACAGTGATTTCTACCTGGCTACTGTTAATGTTGTTCGCTCAATGCCCAAGGCTCTTCATTCAACTTTTGGTGAATGTTTCCAGGCCTTGAACTCTCCCTTCATGGTCGTGATCTCCCCTCTGGCTCAGGGCAGGTCCAGGAATAACATTCAGAAGCCAAGACCTGAAATCAGTGACTCCAAGATTCCAGTTGGTGTTCCACCCCACTGTGGCCAATCTGGTACCTAAGCTGCAAGACACAGTCTCATTTACTTTTTACTCTTTTTGTTTTTTTCAAG